>NC_060181.1:71172939-71207939 GCF_021184085.1 Oncorhynchus gorbuscha
ATAACTGTGGCCTACCCTTCTTATTTACCTACTACATAACAGTACACACGCACGCACACACACACACACACACACACACACACACACACACACACACACACACACACACACACACACACACACACACACACACACACACGCACGCACGCACGCACGCACGCACGCACACACCACTATCTCTCTTACTCTAACACATAATGTCATACTGCATGGGAATTCCAAGGGAATCAGCAGTCTCTCTTCATCATTATCTAGATAAGTCCTCCAGTGTTTTCTGACTTCGTCCAAAATGGCACCCTATATGATATAGTATGCTACTTATCACCGGAAGCATATACTGTAGGCGCTGGTCAAAAGTAGTGCAATGTACAGGGAATAGGGTGCCATTTGGGACACGGTCTCAGACTGCCCACCAGCGTAACAGAGAGCGTAGCTGAGTAAGGATGAAAGCCAGACGTCATGCAGAGCGACAATGATCTCCTCATTCTCCCTGTCACTTTAATCAAGCCGCTTACCCAAGATTTATAGGTGTGTGAATGTGTATGTGAGTCATCTAAGGAGTGTGTGTGGCAGACGCGCTCGTTTGAGGCACAGGCCTTTAAATGCCCCCCCTCCTTCTCTCCTCCCTCCTCATCCACTACTCCTGCCATGTGGAGAGAGGGAGAGAAAAGGATGAAAGGAACCAGTATCCGCTGGGACCTCCTCCCTCATTCCAGCCTTCCAGTAGTGATCTCTCTCTATCGGCCCTAATAAGCACCACACACACACACACACACACACAAACACACACACCTGCAGACTGCTACTCAGCATTACTGGTAACACTTTTTCCTCTCCTTCAGCCCTAGGGACTACAGTATAGACCCAAATGGCACCCTATTCCCATATAGTGCACTACTTTTTTTACCAGGGCCCATATGGAGAGCTGTGGAGAACCATGCCTCGTTTCCTCCCTCTAATTGTGTTTTGTGTAGATCGTATCTAATATGCAACCGCGTGGAAAGACGTAATTTGTGTGCAGACTACTTGTTAATGTAAAAATGATGAAGTGGAGATCTTTGTGTTTAGTTAATCAGTGTATCCAGTGTTTCTCATGATGTCCCCTGGATAATGGTATGCATACACATGCACATACAAACGCACAAACGCACACACACACACACACACACACACACACACACACACACACACACACACACACACACACACACACACACACACACACACACACACACACACACACACACACACACACACACACACACACACACACACACACACACACACACACACACACACACACACACACACACACACACACACACACACACACACACACGCACACACACACACACATGCTAAGCAAATCTCAGACACAAGGAGTAGATTATTCAGATAGCGTGTTTCACAACATTTAGTGGACAGCGTTAAGATATCATGTTTGTCTATCCACGCTCAGAGGAGCCAGATGGTTGTGCGATACAGTTCCCGCCGAAACAAATCCAAAGACTTCATTAAGAAACGCTGACTCACACAATCACACTCTGCAGCTGCCTTTATGTCTGTCTGCTCCTGAAACAACCATCCTCAGTGACAAATGAAGGAGAAAAAAGGAATCGTTACGATCGTCTGGAGGGCGATAGTACAAATCAAATAAAAATGGATTAGTCACGTGTTTCGTAAACAACAGGTGTAGACTTACAGTGAAATGCTTACTTACAGGCCCTTCCCAACAATGCAGAGAGAAAATAAATAGAGAAATAATAGAAAAATGAAACACGTAATAAAATATGTAATAATAAATACAGTGGGAAGAACAAGTATTTGATACACTGACGATTTTGCAGGTCTTCCTACTTACAAAGCATGTAGAGGTCTGTAATTTTTTATCATAGGTACACTTTCACTGTGAGAGACGGAATCTAAAACAAAAATCCAGAAAATCACATTGTATGATTTTTAAGTAATTAACTTGACATAAGTATTTGAGACATCAGAAAAGCAGAACTTAATATTTGGTACAGAAACCTTTGTTTGCAATTACAGAGATCATACGTTTCCTGTAGTTCTTGACCAGGTTTGCACACACTGCAGCAGATATTTTGCCCACTCTGACCTTCTCCAGATCCTTCAGGTTTCTGTTTTTTCAACTCCCTCCAAAGATTTTAAATTGGGTTTAGGTCTGGAGACTGGCGAGGCCGCTCCAGGACCTCATGTTGCTGGCTGTCTGTTTTGGGTCGTTGTCATGCTGGAAGACCCAGCCACAACCTATCTTCAATGCTCTTACTTAGGGAAGGAGGTTGTTGGCCAAGATCTCGCGATATATGGCCCCATCCATCCTCCCCTCAATACGGTGCAGTCGTCCTGTCCCCTTTGCAGAAAAGCATCCCCAAAGAAAGATGTTTCCACCTCCATGCTTCACAGTTGACATGGTGTTCTTAGGGTTGTACTCATCCTTCTTCTTCCTCCAAACACGGCGAGTGGAGTTTAGACCAAAAAGCTCTATTTTTGTCTCATCAGAACACATGACCTTCTCCCATCCCTCCTCTGGATCATCCAGATGGTCATTGGCAAACTTCAAACGGGCCTGGACATGCGCAAGCTTGAGCAGGGGGACCTTGCGTGCGCTGCAGGATTTTAATCCATGATGGCGTAGTGTGTTACTAATGGTTTTCTTTGAGACTGTGGTCCCAGCTCTCTTCAGGTCATTGACCAGGTCCTGCCGTGTAGGTCTGGGCTGATCCCTCACCTTCCTCATGATCATTGATGCCCCACGAGGTGAGATCTTGCATGGAGCCCCAGACCGAGGGTGACCGAGGTTGATTGACCGTCATCTTGAACTTCTTCCATTTTCTAATAATTGCGCCAACAGTTGTTTCCTTCTCACCAAGCTGCTTGCCTATTGTCCTGTAGCCCATCCCAGCCTTGTGCAGGTCTACAATTTACCCCTGATGTCCTTACAGAGCTCTCTGGTCTTGGCCATTGTGGTGAGGTTGGAGTCTGTTTGATCGAGAGTGTGGACAGGTGTATTTTATACAGGTAACGAGTTCAAACAGGTGCAGTTAATACAGGTAATTAATGGAGAACAGGGGGGCTTCTTAGAGAAAAACTAACAGGTCTGTGAGAGCCGGAATTCTTACTGGTTGGTAGGTGACATAATACTTATATCATGCAATAAAATGCAAATTAATTACTTCAAAATCATACAATGTGAATTTCTGGATTTTAGTTTTAGATTCCATCTCTCACAGTTGAAGTGTACCTATGATATAAATGACAGACCTCTACATGCTTTG
This sequence comes from Oncorhynchus gorbuscha, assembly GCF_021184085.1. NCBI lineage: Eukaryota > Metazoa > Chordata > Actinopteri > Salmoniformes > Salmonidae > Oncorhynchus > Oncorhynchus gorbuscha. The sequence continues at coordinate 71,176,236 of NC_060181.1, forward strand.
TAAGTAGGAAAACCTGCAAAATCGTCAGTGTATCAAATACTTGTTCTCCCCACTGTACACTGACTAACGATAACGTGGATATATACACCAGTACCAAGTCCATGTGCAGGAGTACGAGTAATAACGTGACAGATAGTAAACAGTAGCAGCAGCGTATGTGATGAGTCAAAAAGGTTTGGGCAAAAATGTTCAATGCAGATAGTCCTGGTAGCTATTAGGTTAACTATTTAACTAACTATTTAGCAGTCTTACAGCTTGGGGATAGAAACTGTTAAGGGACCTGTTGGTTCCGGAGTTGGTGCATTGATACTGCTTGCCGTGCGGTAGCAGAGAGAACAGTCTATGACGGGTGGCTGGAGTCTTTGACCATTTTTTGGGCCTATAGAGGTCCTGGGTGACAGGGAGCTCGGCCTCAGTGATGTACTGGGCCGTCCCCACTACCCTCTGTAGTGCCTTGCGGTCGGATGCCAAGCAGTTGCCATATCAAACGGTGATGCAGCCAGTCAAGATGCTCTCAATTAACTTTTTGAGGATCTGAGGTCCCATGCAAAAACTTTTCAGCCTCCTGTGGGGGAAGAGTTATTGTCATGCCCTCTTTACAACTGTGTTGGTGTGTGTGGACCATGATAGACCCTTATTGATGTGGACACCGAGGAAGTTGAAGCTCTCAATATGCTCCACTACAGCCCCATCGATGTGGATGGGGGTGTGCTCAGCCCTCCCTTTCCTGTAGTCCACGATCAGCTATTGCTGTAGTTGAGGGAGAGTTTGTTGTCCTGGCATCACACTGCCAGGTTTCCTCCTCCCTATAGGCTGTCTCATCATCATCAGTGATCAGATGGTGTTGGAGTCGTGTTTGGCCACGCAGTCTTGGGTGAAAAGGGAGTACAGGAGGCTACAAAGCACGCACCACATAGGGGGCCCCGTGTTGAGGGTCAGTGTGGCGAATGTGTTGCTGCCTACCCTCATCACCTGGGGGCGGCCTGTCAGAAAGTCCAGGATCCAGTCACAGAAGGAGGTGCTCAGTCCCAGGGTCCTTAACTTAGTGATGAACCTTAACTTAGTGATGAACCAAGATAATACACACAATCACTATTATTTCTAGACTGTGTGTATTCTTACAAAATGTATGGAATTTTACATTCAAAGGCAACTTATTTAACTTTTCAGTCCGTCTATCCTCTCTTATTCAGCTTGTTCACTCTGTGTTTTGAGTGTCATGGAGGTTTGTTGTTGTGGTGATGGTGATCTGATGTACGTTCGTTACGGGGGTAGCTCTTCACCAAGGCTGAAAACAGAGTGCCACGCTCTCACAAACCATCACTGTCAAACACAACACAAGACGTCCAGACCCAGCTTGCGTAACACTCACGCTATGAGCCACGTGACTTCCGAAAGTCAACAAGCAGGCCATGTATACTGTACTGTATAGAGGCTCTATAGTTGTTTTATATTTGTCTGATACTGCTACTTAGAATCAAATCAAATGTATTTATATAGCCCTTCGTACATCAACTGATATCTCAAAGTGCTGTATAGGAGCCCAGCCTAAAACCCCAAACAGCAAGCAATGCAGGTGTAGAATCAACTTCTTTATACTCAACTGATAGTGTATACTACTCAGTCAAGTACAGTAAGACTCCAATCAACATTATTCATGTTTGAGACAGTCTTGATAAACTTCATATAGACTGAAATTCACCTATAAATGAATGTGATGTTGAATCCCAGATGACAACCAAATGCATGTTAGCAGATCTATCCTAGAAATGACTCAAACTTAGACTGAACTGAATGGCATGGAAGAGGAACATCACAGTGTTACTCCAGATTAACTGATGACTCCAGACTTTAACAGTGCCCTTACAACAACAACAAAACACATGTCAAATGTGCAGTTTAACATGCTTAAATCTCACATGTGAGATCATATTTGATCATCATTTAGAATTCACATGTTAACACCACCTTTTCATACTGTATATGTGAAGAAAAACATGTTTTCACCTGTTTATTGCAGTTGTACAAATTTGTTGTTTCACATGTGAAAAACGTTGTCAGGTGAAAATCGAATTTTCAGTTTCACATGTAAGAAAACTCCAAATGTGAAAATCCAACTTTCAGATATGGAATTGCATTTTCACATGTATTGTTGAAATAGTGTTATCTTCGTCACATGTGAAAAGGTGGTGTTATCATTTTGCAGTAGCAATGTTTCCACATATAGAATTTAGAATTCTGTAATGCCGTTCTGTAAAAAGTTAACTTTGCCTACCTGCGAAAAATAATGATAGTGTGTTAAAAAAAAAAAATCAAATCTTATTTCTGTGCCATCGATTCACAGTGTCACTGCTGCAGACACGGCTCTCTTCTTTATACATTGGTCAGTGACGTATGAAAAGAACAGAGAAGATGTCTCCTTATTTATCCCTTTTAACATATTTCACCAGACAACACAACCCCATGGTCACCCCACTGTAGAGCCATGGTACGTCATTATACAGAGCTGTAATCCATACGGATCCTTTTTCACATTGATCAAAGACAAACACATTCAGATTTAGGACAGGCATCTCTTGTCAAAATGTTGAACCTATTTCACAGATAGGGGTGATATGCTTGAACAGAATTGTGCTTTGGTTAATATCTGATAGGATATGTTGAGTCACTTTGCATGTTTATATTGCACTGACATGTTTTCCATCTGGTTGTCATACTCGTATAGGAGTGGAGAGGTAGTGGAGCTAGTGAGAAGAGAAGGGATATGTTAATGTAGGGATAAGGGCTTACTGATGCAATGCCCCTAAGCCCGAGTGAGATCCACTGACTTTGTCTCCAGCTCTTCAGCACAAGCACACACACACACACATGCACGCATACACATGCAGACAAATGAAGACACACTCACACGTAACCAGCTCAATATCTATGGAGATGAGAGGTAATCATGCTAACGTGTGTTCAGTCTATCCAACATGCTTATGGCTTACACTCGTACCTGCTTACCTCTCTCTCTCTCTCTCTCTCTCTCTCTCTCTCTCTCTCTCTCTCTCTCTCTCTCTCTCTCTCTCTCTCTCTCTCTCTCTCTCTCTCTCTCTCTCTCTCTCTCTCTCTCTCTCTCTCTCTCTCTCTCTCTCTCTCTCTCTCTCTCTCTCTCTCTCTCAATTCAATTAAATTCAAGTGGGTTTATTGGCATGGGAAACATGTGTTAACATTGCCAAAGCAAGTGATGTAGATAATATACAAAAGTGAAATAGACAATAAAAATTAACAATAAACATTACACATACAGAAGTTTCAAAACAATAAAGACATTACATATTTCATATTATTTACAGTATATATACAGTGTTGTAACAATGTACAAATGGTTAAAGTACACAAGGGAAAATAAATTTGCATAAATAAGGGTTGTATTTACAATGGTGATTGTTCTCCACTGGTTGCCTTTTTCTTGTGGCAACAGGTCACACATCTTGCTGCTGTGGTGTTTTACCCAGTAGATATTTTGATCAAAATTGTTGATCAAAAGTTGATCAAAATTGCATTTGTTTTGGAATTCTTTGTGGATCTGTGTAATCCGAGGGAAATATGTGTCTCTAAAATGGTCATACATTGGGCTGGAGGTTAGGAAGTGCAGCTCAGTTTCCACCTCTCTCTCGCTCTATCTCTTTCCCTCTCTCTCTCTCTCTCTCTCTCTCGCTCTCTTTCTCTCTCTCTCCATCTCTCTCCCCCTCTCTCTCTCTCTGTCTCTTTCTCTCTGTTTCTCTCTCTTTTGTTCTGTCTCTGTCCCTGTCCCTGTCCCTGTCTGTCTGTCTGTCTCTGTCTCTCTCTCTCTCTCTCTCTCTCTCTCTCTCTCTCTCTCTCTCTCTCTCTCTCTCTCTCTCTCTCTCTCTCTCTCTCTCTCTCTCTCTCTCTCTCTCTCTCTCTCTCTCTCTCTCTCTCTCTCTCTCTCTCTCTCTCTGTCTCTCTCTCTCTCTCTTTCTCTCTCTCTCCATCTCTCTCCCTCTCTCTCTCTCTCTGTCTCTTTCTCTCTGTTTCTCTCTCTTTTGTTCTGTCTCTGTCCCTGTCCCTGTCTGTCTGTTTGTCTCTCTCTCTCTCTCTCTCTCTCTCTCTCTCTCTCTCTCTCTCTCTCTCTCTCTCTCTCTCTCTCTCTCTCTCTGTGTGTCTCTCTCTCCCTCTCTCTCTCTCTTTCTCTATCTGAGCTGGAACAGGTGGAGTTTTAATTATGCATTAAAATATACACACAGTAAAAAATGATTGAGGGGCTTAGTAAATGGGCAATTCCATGGTAACGGAATTACGCTGCGACTCAGATTTATCACTTTAAAATGAATACCAAACAAACTTCTAAGTTTAACAAACTATACAACTCAATGCACAATGAATACTTTGAATCAGGGGTTGGAAACAAAATTATTTTACACTCGTTTAGTTCTTAACAGATCCATTATTTTGAGGGGTTTTGTTCCACTGTTCCGACCAGCAAGATAAAGTTTGAACCTCCAAAAAGTAGTTTTTTTTATTTTTAACATTTAGCTCGACATTAAATTACTGCACCAATCAGTGTGGATAGAGCAGCTTGCTACGGAGAGGCAAGCTATATACATGCACTTGACAGACAAGTGCAGGTCGCGAGATGCGACTGAAATTCTCCGGGTGGTTATAGAGCAAGAAAGGGTGGAGGAGGAGGCTTGAAGCGCTGGGCATCTTGTTATGATGACATGCATTATCTGAATTAGGCCACAGAATCATACCTACGGAGGAGCGGCTTCTATGGAGGAACTTTGAATGTCTTTGAACTTCAGAGAGTTGCCTTAACGTTGCTAGTGTGTGCAGAGTTGCACCAGAATTCAAATATAAACCCCTCTTACCTTTTTGTAGATAATAAATCCAATGTGAAACGTGATAACTGTAGTATCTTTAACTAGCATTGATAAAGTTAATAGATTCTTCTATAATAAAAATGCTCACCCCCTAATTTCTGAATGACATTTGTAACGTCAGTAGCCTACAGGAGACTATGCTTCAGAGTGGGAGGGGCAGGTAGCCTACACACACACACACACACACACTGGCAAAGATTTTCAGCTGGCAGGCAGACATTGGAATACGTTTCTGAGGTACAGAGTGAGGGCTTTGCATAGGTGCTTTGTTACATTTTGTGGGACTGGAAAACTATTCCTGGAACGTAAATAATGTTATTAACCGGTTCCATGCTTTTAAAACAATCACTTTCATTCCCGGTTCTGATTTTGTTCCTTGATAAATTGTATTTTCCGGTTTTCAGTTCTGTTCCCTGAACTGGTTCCAATTTACACAGTATATTTAAACTATGGTAGAAAAAGTATGGTAAAATCTCCCTCTGTTTTATTCTGTAACCAAATGTTGTAACTGCACATTTCTTCCCTTAAGTTAAACGTGTTCTAAGTAATCCTTGAATCTACTTCCGGCGCCGACTGAGATGGCCGCCTCGCTTCGCGTTCCTAGGAAACTATGCAGTTTTTTGTTTTTTTACGTGTTATTTCTTACATTAGTACCCCAGGTCATCTTAGGTTTCATTACATACAGTCGAGAAGAACTACTGAATATAAGATCAGCGTCAACTCACCATCAGTACGACCAAGAATATGTTTTCCGCGACGCGGATCCTGTGTTCTGCCTTACAAACAGGACAACGGAATGGATCGCATGCAGCGACCCAAGGAAACGACTCCGAAAAAGAGGGAAACGCGGCGGTGTTCTGGTCAGACTCCGGAAAAGGGCACATCGCGCACCACTTCCCAGTATTCTTCTTGCCAATGTCCAGTCTCTCGACAACAAGGTTGATGAAATCCGAGCAAGGGTGGCATTCCAGAGGGACATCAGAGACTGCAACGTTCTCTGCTTTACGGAGACATGGCTTACTGGGAAAACGCTATCCAGGGCGGTGCAGCCAACGGGTTTCTCCACGCATCGCGCCGACAGAAACAAACATCTCTCTGGTAAGAAGAGTGGAGGGGCGTATGCCTCATGACTAACGGGACATGGTGTGATGAAGAAAACATACAGGAACTCAAATCCTTCTGTTCACCTGATTTAGAATTCCTCACAATCAAATGTAGACCGCATTATCTTCAAAGAGAATTCTCTTCGATTATAATCACAGCCGTATATATCCCCCCAAGCAGACACATCGATGGCTCTGAACGAACTTTATTTAACTCTTTGCAAACTGGAAAACATTTATCCGGAGGCTGCATTCATTGTAGCTGGGGATTTTAACAAAGCCAATCTGAAAACAAGACCCCCTAAACCTTGGATCATTGTTACTCTAACTTCCGCGACGCATATAAGGCCCTGCCCCGCCCCCCTTTCGGAAAAGCTGACCACGACTCCATTTTGCTGATCCCTGCCTACAGACAGAAATTAAAACAAGAGGCTCCCACGCTGAGGTCTGTCCAACGCTGGTCAGAACAAGCTGACTCTACACTCCAAGACTGCTTCCATCACGTGGACTGGGACATGTTTCGTATTGCGTCAGATGGGAATATTGACGAATACGCTGATTCGGTGTGCGAGTTCATTAGAACGTGCGTCGAAGATGTCGTTCCCATAGCAACGATAAAAACATTCCCTAACCAGAAACCGTGGATTGATGGCAGCATTCGCGTGAAACTGAAAGCGCGAACCACTGCTTTTAATCAGGGCAAGGTGTCTGGCAACATGACTGAATACAAACAGTGCAGCTATTCCCTCCGTAAGGCTATCAAACAAGCTAAGCGTCAGTACAGAGACAAAGTGGAATCTCAATTCAATGGCTCAGACACAAGAGGCATGTGGCAGGGTCTACAGTCAATCACGGACTACAAGATGAAATCCAGCCCAGTCACGGACCAGGATGTCTTGCTCCCAGGCAGACTAAATAACTTTTTTGCCCGCTTTGAGGACAATACAGTGCCACTGACACGGCCTGCAACGGAAACATGCAGTCTCTCCTTCACTGCAGCCGAGGTGAGTAAGACATTTAAACGTGTTAACCCTCGCAAGGCTGCAGGCCCAGACGGCATCCCCAGCCGCGCCCTCAGAGCATGCGCAGACCAGCTGGCCGGTGTGTTTACGGACATATTCAATCAATCCCTATACCAGTCTGCTGTTCCCACATGCTTCAAGAGGGCCACCATTGTTCCTGTTCCCAAGAAAGCTAAGGTAACTGAGCTAAACGACTACCGCCCCGTAGCACTCACTTCCGTCATCATGAAGTGCTTTGAGAGACTAGTCAAGGACCATATCACCTCCACCCTACCTGACACCCTAGACCCACTCCAATTTGCTTACCGCCCAAATAGGTCCACAGACGATGCAATCTCAACCACACTGCACACTGCCCTAACCCACCTGGACAAGAGGAATACCTATGTGAGAATGCTGTTCATCGACTACAGCTCGGCATTCAACACCATAGTACCCTCCAAGCTCGTCATCAAGCTCGAGACCCTGGGTCTCGACCCCGCCCTGTGCAACTGGGTACTGGACTTCCTGACGGGCCGCCCCCAGGTGGTGAGGGTAGGCAACAACATCTCCTCCCCGCTGATCCTCAACACGGGGCCCCACAAGGGTGCGTTCTGAGCCCTCTCCTGTACTCCCTGTTCACCCACGACTGCGTGGCCACGCACGCCTCCAACTCAATCATCAAGTTTGCGGACGACACAACAGTGGTAGGCTTGATTACCAACAACGACGAGACGGCCTACAGGGAGGAGGTGAGGGCCCTTGGAGTGTGGTGTCAGGAAAATAACCTCACACTCAACGTCAACAAAACTAAGGAGATGATTGTGGACTTCAGGAAACAGCAGAGGGAACACCCCCTATCCACATCGATGGAACAGTAGTGGAGAGGGTAGCTAGTTTTAAGTTCCTCGACATACACATCACAGACAAACTGAATTGGTCCACTCACACTGACAGCGTTGTGAAGAAGGCGCAGCAGCACCTATTCAACCTCAGGAGGCTGAAAAATTTGGCTTGTCACCAAAAGCACTCACAAACTTCTACAGATGCACAATCGAGAGCATCCTGGCGGGCTGTATCACCGCCTGGTACGGCAACTGCTCCGCCCTCAACCGTAAGGCTCTCCAGAGGGTAGTGAGGACTGCACAACGCATCACCGGGGCAAACTACCTGCCCTCCAGGACACCTACACCACCCGTTGTTACAGGAAGGCCATAAAGATCATCAAGGACATCAACCACCCGAACCACTGCTTGTTCACCCCGCTATCATCCAGAAGGCGAGGTCAGTACAGGTGCATCAAAGCTGGGACCGAGAGACTGAAAAACAGCTTCTATCTCAAGGCCATCAGACTGTTAAATAGCCACCACTAACATTGAGTGGCTGCTGCCAACACACTGTCATTGACACTGACCCAACTCCAGCCATTTTAATAATGGGAATTGATGGAAATGATGTAAATATATCACTAGCCACTTTGAACAATGCTACCTTATATAATGTTACTTACCCTACATTATTCATCTCATATGCATATGTATATACTGTACTCTACAACATCGACTGCATCCTTATGTAACACATGTATCACTAGCCACTTTAACTATGCCACTTTGTTTACTTTGTCTACACACTCATCTCATATGTATATACTGTACTCGATACCATCTACTGTATGCTGCTCTGTACCATCACTCATTCATATATCCTTATGTACATGTTCCTTATCCCCTTACACTGTGTATAAGACAGTAGTTTTTTTTGGAATTGTTAGTTAGATTACTTGTTGGTTATCACTGCATTGTCGGAACTAGAAGCACAAGCATTTCGCTACACTCGCATTAACATCTGCTAACCATGTGTATGTGACAAATAAAATTTGATTTGATTTGATTTATTAGAGTTCTATGGTTTGTTAAACTTCATTGCTTTTTGTTTGGTATACATTTCAAAGTGAACCATCTATCTAAGTATAATTCAGTTACCATGGAGTTGCCCAAATATTACCTTAAGGAATCTATGATTTTCATATAAAAATGCAGGTTTCTGGTTTCAGTTCAATATTTGAATACCTTACTTAATGTTGACGAGTTCAAAAAGCATGACATTCGAAATTGTAAATTCAATTTAATATACTGCACAATCTGAATAATTATTTGCATGTAAAAACAACTACACGGGAAATTGTGTTTAATTTATTACATTTGCATAATATTTTCTCTAAACTTTTTTTTATTTTTTTTGTCTCCGTTTTTTGAGGATTGTTGCAAAGAAAAGATACAATAACGCAATGTTGTATGCATGGTTGAAGAAAGAGAAATATATTTCTATATTAGTATTGAACAGTTTGTTGTGCTATGAGGTGTAACGGATCATGATGAACCGTCGGTCATATTGACATTCAAAGAAGAGATCAGCCATTCCCACCATCAATAATATCATGTGCACAACACTTAATGACAGTGGCAAATGAAGCATCCTATAATCCTTGCAGATCTACTTCCCCTTACAGCTAGTGGAATGAGAACTATCTTTAGGTTCAAATGGATAATATTCAAAAACATAAATGTTCAACAATAAGACAGAATTACTGCAAGTAACTAATCAAAAAGATTAGCGAATAATAACAGTTTGGAATTGATCAAATTAAGTTGGATTCAATCGTTTAAAAAAAATGTACTGGGGGCCTCCCGGTTGAAGCGCTGTGGATAAGGGCGCTGTACTGCAGCGCCAGCTGTGCCATCAGAGTCCCTGGGTTCGCGCCCAGGCACTGTCGTAATCGGCCGCGACCGGGAGGTCCGTTAGGGAGGGCTTGTTCGGTAGGGGTGTCCTTGTCTCATCGCGCACCAGTGACTCCTGTGGCGGGCTGGGCGCAGTGTGCGCTAGCCAAGGTGGCCAGGTGCACGGTGTTTCCTCCGGCGTATTGGTGCGGTTGGCTTCCGGGTTGGATGCGCACTGTGTTAAGAAGCAGTGCGGCTTGGTTGGGTTGTGTATCGTAGGACGCATGACATTCAACCTTCGTCTCCTTCGTCTCTCCGAGCCCGTACGGGAGTTGTAGCGATGAGACAAGATAGTAGCTACTACAACAATTGGATACCATGAAATTGGGGAGAAAAAGGGGTAAAAATGTAAAAATAAATAAATAAAATCCTGAACTTATTATATTAGTGTTTGTGAAAAACCCAAAGTTAAGTATATTATACTATATTACACATGTTGGAAATACTCAAAAAGCTGATGCAATTGTTGCCTCAATTTCCTAATTAGAACTAGCACAATATTTTGTACAGTGCAGGGACCTTCAATTTGACTGCTCCTAGTTCCCCTTCCTCCCTCCTCACTATCACTGTCTTTCTCTATTTCTCCTCTCTCTTTCCTCATTCCCTTCTTCTCTCTCCTTGCTCTACTTCCCGCTCTCTGTTTCTCTCTCTTCTTGTTCTAACTCCCTCCCTCCCCCTCTCTCTTTCTCTATCCCTAATCTCCCTCTCCATCCATTGCTCTCTCTCCTTGCCCCATTCCCTCCTGTTTCTATATCACCCCTCCCCCTCCTTTAGAAGTTGAGGTTTGAAGGACTCCATTTCAAAGCCAGACACGTCCCGGAGACTGAAGTGAAGGTTTTGTTCCGCTGCCTGGCACACTTCCGCTCTCAAACGCCTGAGTGAGCGTTGGGAGGGACGGCAGAGGAGGGAAGAAGAAATCCCACTTAATCTACTGAATCTTCCCTGTTCTGTTCTCTTTTGTTCTCTTTTCCAGAACTGTGATGTAGCTAGTAGTCCATGGATATTCAGGATATTCAGCTGTTTCTATCTAATCATCTCAGCCTCCTTCATCAGCATGATGTATGTGCTCTCTTTCTTCCTCTCCCTCTCGCCTTCTCTTTCTCAGTATCTCTCTCTCTCTCTCTCTCTCTCTCTCTCTCTCTCTCTCTCTCTCTCTCTCTCTCTCTCTCTCTCTCTCTCTCTCTCTCTCTCTCTCTCTCTCTCTCTCTCTCTCTCTCTCTCTGTCAGTACACACTGTATACCTTTGTTAGTATGCCGGACCGTCCTATAGCACTAATTAACAAATTTACTCTGTGGCCTGGAGTTGGTGATATCCTGTTCCCTCCTCTCCTCTCCCCCCCTTCTCTCTTCTCCCTCCTTCCCTCCTCTTATCTCCTCCCCTCCTCTCTTCCTCTCCTTGTGTGATGGTCTACTGCACTACCTGTTGGTTTTGAAGCATTAACATTATAGCACCCTCAGGCTCTCTTCACTTCCTGTCGAGATGAATCTGCATTAAAATACAATATGTTCATATCATTACAATGCCAGGCACATCACTTAATGTAGTATCAATCCACAGCTATAGTATGGCACAGCCCGCAGCTAGGTGGCTAGGTGCTCCAAGACATAGCAAATAGGACCCAGTATGTGATTCTATTACAACACATTAGCTGACTTCATCATAGCTAGTGTTTCACCAATGCGTGTATGTGTCTCTGTATGCATGAAAGTCAAGTCTTGATACACCTCTAACCTCTCCATCTGAGGAGATGGAGATGGAGATAGAGAGCCCCCATGGTATTTCGGCTGTAAAATAAATCCAGGGCATGCTTTATATTTAACAGGTAATTTACCTTCCTAATTACAGGGCGGTTAAATAGATTACATTAAGTTGACCTTTGATAATATGAAACGCATGTCCCAAAACTAATTCCCGTTCCACTCTCACAGAGAGGCCATAGAAAAAGCAATCCACTTGGGATAGTATTGTTGTGGTCTTGTAGTATTTCTGTAGTATTGTTGTAGTATTGTGGGTGTTTTCTCTTCACCAGCCGTTAATGAAACTAACCACATATTGATGCTATGCCATTGGCTCTCCCTCCAGCCCTTCATCACTACAAGTGGTTTGTTCTTATTCATGCACTCTATTGAGTGAACAATCTGAAGTTCTAAGAACGGTGTGTACCTGCCATCTCTCCCTGTCTCCCTTTGCACCAGCCTGCACTGTGGGAAGTATCGATTTGGTGGCTGGAAAATAACAAATTAGCGAGGGAGAGAGGGAGTTAAACAGTCTTTTAAAGTGAACAAAGGCACAGAAAGGAGCCCTGAAAACAAATATCAACAAGGCAAGGTTTAATCCTTTAATTAAATGAGTTGTGTTTTCTCTATTTATTTATCTATTCATTTTTCTCAATGATTTTTTTATGCTGGTAGCAGGTTTTGGAGGTTGCTAGGTAACTGGTACAGGAAGAACTATTTGTTCCTGGTTGATGTGTTGTCTGGCAGTGAGTACGCACTTTGAGGACACACACACACCAATAGACACATGCACATATGCACACACACACATTGACAGGCAGGGAGGGAGGGGGGTCTGAAGGAGCCACTGTGCCCATAGCAGGGTCACTGTTCTCAGACCCTTGCTGGTCCCCAAACAGTCTCAGCTGGAGCCCCAGGGTCATTAGAAGATGAGGAGGTTGACCTCCAAGACCCCAGCATGGTGCAATGTGTGTGTGTCTGTGTCTGCACAGTGTCTGTGTCTGTGTCTGTGTCTCTCTGTCTGTCTGTACATGAGAGAGTCAGCCCCAGCCCTCTGTCCTTGGCCTATCAGACTTCTGTCTGATTGGGTGTGCACAGGTTTCATGCTCAGGGAGTTGTCTGTCAACAACCATGCGGAGAGAGGGAGAGAGATGAGATGGAGAGAAAAGGATGAAAGGAGCCAGTATCCCCTGGGACCACCTCCCTCATTCCGGTGTTCCAGTGTAGTTATCTCCCTCTCTATCTGCCCTATTAAGCATCACACACACACACACACACACACACACACACACACACACACACACACACACACACACACACACACACACACACACACACACACACACACACACACACACACACACACACACACACACACACACACACACACACACACACACACACACACACACACACACACACACACACACACACACCTGTTGACACCTTCAGTCCTTTGGCACTCTCTCTGTCTGTACTGCCTCCCTGCTCCTGCAGCTCTCTACCTGAAATATAATAACTATGGTGTCCCAAATGACACTCTATTCCCTCTATAGTGCCCTATGGCATCCTGGCCAAAAGTAGTGCACTAAATAGGGAATAGGGTGCCATGGGGATGCAGTCTAAGACCTGGTGTTCCTACCTAGATGGAGTTTGTTAGCTACTAAAGATATGACTATATGATCCGAAATGAGATCCGATCCCCTATGAAGTGCACTACTTTTGACCAGGGCCCATAGAGAATAAGGTGCCATTTAGGACACGGGTGACGTGACTCTCTAAGCACTGCGTGAAAAACGTTCAAATGTTTTTGGTCAAAAACCAAAACCGTTGTTCATATCCATTAAGCCAGGGTTCCCCAAACAAGGTCGTGTAGAGCTAGGGGGGGGGACGAAATATGCACCCAAGGGGGCAGGACTATGTTTGGGAAACCCTTCATTAAGTAACTGGAGTCAATCATGACAGAACCATGACTGCTTCTGCCATTTCTGGGCCAGGCCTGCTGACGACAGCTGTCAGTGACGGGGGTCTGAGCCTGAGCAGTGGTGGCAGCAGCAGCAGCAGCAGTGGAGGTGGCAGACGTGTGTGGGTGCATAACGTAGCGTGCAGCGGAGGCCTGTTGATGTCATTACTGTCACTGTTGGCGTTAGAGTTGTGACAGGCCTCTCTCAGCATCCCAAATGACTCCCTATTCCCTGTATAGTTTACTGGCTCAGGTCAAAAGTAGTGCACTATATAGGCAAAAGGGTGCCAATTCGGAGGCAGCCTCTTTCAGTCCGTGACCTCTAAGGACAGCCACCATGACAGGGGTGGGGGGATGAGGGGAGGACGGTCATGTCACTTTGATTCATACTAGCTCTGGCTGGGTGGGTTTGCAAAGTCTCAGCGGTCATTATCCTTTCTAAATGTAATTTAAGTGTGAAGTGATGGTGGTGCTAATGGTGATGGCTGTCCTTCTGCTTCACCCTGCTACTGAGTGGAGCAGACACAAACTTGGAGCAGAAAGTTTTAGCAAAGTCTTCTCCTTGACCTATATCGGTATCTTACTCACACAGTTGCATCGTGACTAATTGGGTAGGTGAAAATGACCTTCTGATGAATCCGTTTTCAAAGCTACTCTGTGTCTATTTTAGCCTGATCCCATATCTAGCTGTTTTGTCTTGCCAACTCCTGTGGCTGTTGTCATTGATGAAAACCATAGGAGTTGGGAAGATGGCACGAACAGATCAGGACAAAACAGACCTGGGACCAAGCTACATTACATGGCTACATTGACGAGTAACTCCCTACTCGTCAATCTTTTCCAAAATCATGTGCATTACTATGGAGTCGGATCCCCCTTTGTTGCTATAACAGCCTCCACCCTTCTGAGAAGGCTTTCCACTTGATGTTGAACATTTCTGCAGGGACTTGCTTCCATTCAGCCACAAGAGCATTAGTGAAGTCGGGGACTGATTTTGGACGATTAGGCCTGGCTCGCAGTCAGCGTTCTAATTCATCCCAAAGGTGTTTGATGGGGTTGAGGTTAGGTCTCTGTGCAGGCCAGTGAAGTTCTTCCACCCCGATTTCGAGCATCCATTTCTGTATGGACCTCGCTTTGTGCACAGGGTCATTGTTATGCTGAAACAGGGAAGAGCCTTCCGCCAACTGTTGCCACAAAGTTGGAAGCACAGAATTGTCTAGAATGTCATTGTAGGCTGTAGCGTTACACCGTTAAAAACAGCCCCAGACCATTATTCCTCCTCCACCAAAGTTTACAGTTTGCACTATGCATTCTGGCTGGTAGTGTTCTCCTGGCATCCGCCAAACCCAGTTTCGTCTGTCGGACTGCCAGATGGTGAAGTGGGATTCATCATTCCAGAGAACACATTTCCACTGCTCCAGAGTCCAATGGCGGTGGGCTTTACACCACTCCAACCGACACTTGACATTGCGCACGGTGATCTTAGGCATGTGTGCGTCACCTCGGCCATGGAAAACCATTTCATGAAGCTCCCGACAAACAGTTATTGTGCTGACGTTACTTCCAGAGACCATTTGGAACTCAGTAATGAGTGTTGCAACCGCGGACAGACAATTCTTACATGCTACACGCTTCAGCACTCGGCGGACACGTTCTGTGAGCTTGTGTGGCCTATCACTTCGCATGAGCCGTTGTTGCTCCTAGACGTTTCCACTTCACAATACAGCACTTACAGTTGACTGGGACAGCTCTAGCAGGGCAGAAATTTGACGAACTGACTTGTTGGAAAGGTGGCATCCTATGACAGTGTCACGTTGAATGTCACAGCTCTTCAGTAAGGTCATTCTACTGCCAATGTTTTGTCTATGGAGATGCATGTCTGTGTGCTCAATTTTATACACCTGTCATCAACGGGTGTGGCTGAAATAGCCGAATCCACTCATTTGAAGGGGCATCCATGTACTTTTGGCCATGTAGTGTAGATCTAGAGTCAGTGTCCAGATTTGAGTGTATGTCTGTTTGTCTCCCTACAGTATCTCCTGTTTCGTGCTGTGTCTGATGTTCTCTCTGTCACCTCTCTTCTCTTCCAGTCTATCCGTGAGGTGACAGGCTATGTGCTGGTGGCTCTGAACCAGTTTGACTACCTTCCGCTGGAGAACCTGAGGATCATCAGAGGAACTAAGATGTATGAAGACCGCTACGCTCTGGCGATCTTCCTCAACTACCGCAGAGATGGGAACTTTGGCCTGCGCCAGCTGGGACTGAAGAACCTCACAGGTATGTGTGCATGGTCTGAGATGGGTATCCTGTAGGCTATCTGTCTCTGTGTCTCCTCTGTCTGACGCTCTGAGATCTCTCTCTCCCTCCCCTCTTGTTATGTGTTCTCTCCCTTTATGTATCAGTTTGCCGACCAATTGAACATTGCTTAAAGTAGAGTTTGGCTTAAAGAATCAAATAAATCACCAGCGTTCCAACTTTGTCTTCACATCTGTGTTTCAAACTGTAACAGTCAGACACTCTCCTTTGTTCTAGACCTAGTTTGTTGTGGTTGACTGCAACTGTTTGTGTTGTCTCTGGATGTGAGCCATACAAGGACAGTTTACAGTACACATAACCATGGGTCGATAGAACTTTATACATTTTTACTCAATTCCCTCTTTTCAGACAGTACATACTGTACTGTTACTCAGCCTAACTTCCGTGAAATCCTGACAGTCGGTGACTGTGTGTAAAGTCAGAGGCTCTGCTAGAAAATGGCGACAAATGAAATAAATGTACTAAATGAATGTCTGTAACGTGTGAACCAAATGTTAGCGCCAGTTTAATGAGAATAAAACCGAGTTGTTTTGATATTTTCAAATCAATTGTGTCTGTCTAGATGTAAAGCTAATGGGTTTTTACTGTTCTGCTATACTGACAGATTTGAATTAAATCTCTTCACACTTATAGAGAGAGGAAGACATGGTTGACCTAATTCAGCTATAGATCTGTGCTTTCTGCGACTCTTTGTCAGGTTATTTCTCCAAACTATTTGCATTTGGCTGAAATGGAATAACATCTTAACCCCTTAACTCGTGGGATTCGGCCTATACGGATCGGGCTACATTTAAATGTTTCTTACAGAAGAAATATGGAAAACATAGGAATAACCATGGTAGCAATTTAAAGGGAATAGTTTGGACGTTTTGGGTAAATTATTGGACTAAAGGTGATGACACAACAGTTGACCTGACACATTATACTGTTGATTTGATTTGCATTTGACATTTACTGTACTTTTTACCATATTTGTTGATAACTAAATCTGAAAATTATCTAGATAACATGATACAAATATTCTTGGAAAATTTGGGGTAGGTGCAACATAAAACAAAACAATGACAAGGGTTTGAGTGAGAGGTATAACTGGTGTTTCCACCTGGCCACACACCTCTCCAATGTGTGCACAGTTCCTAAGTCATTTCATTGCACTTTTATGACTCAAAGAAGTATTCAACTAGAAGGTCCTTTTTTGAGCTCTCCTAGTTGAGGAACCAGAGAAAGAACACTTGTAGTTGTTTTGTGTGGTACACAGCCCCTGATTTTACACAATTACTGTTGTTGTTTACGCAATCCAAAAACCATCCATTATAAATCGCAATATGTGTCAGGCGGTCATAATTTGAAAACTTCTTCTATTGTCAACATGACCAGCTAAGTGTTAAAATAACATCTTACAGTGTTAGGCTTTCATAAGGCAAATGACATTAATTAACATGAACACATTTAGCATCTCCAGGCATCCAGGCATATAAGCACATACAACCTGCTAATGCATGCCTTGGAACAACTACATTTTAAAAAGTAAAATAAATCATTTTAATATAAACCATTACAAAAATCCATTATATTTTTTAGGCAGGTATAAAGAAACATTGTGATATAAAGAAAATGTATTTCATAAGACCAGAATATGAGTTGACATACTGTATGTTATCTGGCTATGCGCCTTGCAATGTAGGCTTGTTCATTTAGAAAACAACATATGTGTACAGGGCATTCGGAAAGTATTCCGACCCTTTGACTTTTTCCACATTTTGTTACGTTACAGGCTTGTTCTGAAAGGGATTCAAATGAAAGCTTTTCCTCATCAATCTACACACAATACCCCATAAAGTCAAAGCGATAACAGGTGTTTTGAAATGTGAGCAAATTTATTTAAAAAATAAAACAGAAATACCTTATTTATGTAAGTATTAAGACCCTTTGCTATGATACTCAAAATTGAGCTCAGGTGCATCCTTGAGATGCTTCTACAACTTGATTAGATTCCACTGGTGGTAAATTCAATTAATTGGACATGATTGGGAAGGCAAACACCTGTTTATATAATCTCCCACAGTTGATAGAGCATAAAACCAAGCCATGAGGATGAAGGATATGTCTGTAGAGCTCCAAGACAGAATTGAGTTGAGGCACAGATCTGGGGAAGGGTAACAAAATACAGCATTGAAGGTCCCCAAGAACACAGTGGCCTCCATCATTCTTAAATGGAAGAAGTTTGGAACCACCAAGACTTCCTAGAGCTGGCCACCCGGCCAAACTGAGCAATCGGGGGAGAAGGGGCTTGGTCAGGTAGGTGACCAAGAACCTGATGGTTGCTCTGACAGAACTCTAGAGTTCCTCTGTGGAGATGGGAGAACCTTCCAGAATGACAACCATCTCTGCAGCACTCCACCAATCAGGCCCTTATGGTAGAGTGGCCAGATGAATGCCACTCCTCAGTAAAGGGCACATGGCAGCCTGCTTTGCCAAACGACATCTAAAGATTCTCAGAACATGAGAAACAAGATTCTCTGGTCTGATGAAAACAATATTGAACTCTTTGGCCTGAATGCCAAGTGTAACGTCTGCAGGAGACCTGGCACCATCCCTACGGTGAAACACGGTGGGGGCAGCATCATACTGTGGAGATGTATTTCAGTGGCAGGGACTGGGAGACTAAGTCAGGATCGAGAGAAAGATGAACGGAGAAAAATACAGAGAGATCCTTGATGAAAACCTGCTCCAGAGCGATCAGGACCTCAGACTGGGGTGGAGATTCACCTTCCAACAAGACAAGAACCCAAAGCACACAGCCAAGATAATGCAGGAGTAGCTTTGGGCCAAGTCTCTGAATGTCCTTGAGTGGCCACGCCAGAGCCCAGACTTGAACCCGATTGAACATCTCTGGAGAGACCTGAAAATGTCTGTGCAGTGACGCTCCCCATCCATCCTGACAGAGCTTGAGAAGATCTGCAGAGAAGAAAGGGATGAAACTCCCCAAATACAGGTGTGCAAAGCTTGTAGCATCATACCCATGAAGGCTGTAATCACTGCCAAAGGTGCTTCAACAAAGTACTGAGTAAAGGATCTGAATAGTTATGTACATGTAATATTTCAGTTTATTCTTTTTAGTACATTTGTAAAAATATATATATAAAAAACAGTTTCTGCTTTGTCATTTAATACATTTTAGAATAAAGCTGTAATGTAACAAAATGTGGAAAATGTCAAGAGGTCTGAATACTTTCCAAATGCACTGTGATGACATGATGATGAGACTATAGGACATTGCACATGTGTTTTCTCTCAGCAAGTCATCGTATTTTCACCGATCAGACTATTCTCAATTGAATCTCGTCTATGTTAAATTAGTTCAGATTTAGAATGGCCCATTATCAAATGGGCAGGAACAGGGGCAGGGGAAAAAAGACATGTCATCCATCTAATAGCTGATGGAAGCCACTTTTCAGCTGGGTTGTTTTTCTCACTCATGCGGGTGCTGTAAGCTACTCTGATTATTTCACTCCACAGATCAACCACTGTGTGAGAGCATGCAGCCTCTCGCTGTTCTCTCTCTCTGTTCTTGCCAGTGTTTCATTTGGGAAATCAAGTGAAATCTGTCGAACATCAACATGTTTTCAAAACCAACCATATTTCATGAAAGTGTTGACAGCCCCTCTCTGTACACATGAGAAAGGAATGAAGGAGGGGAGGAGAAGGAAATGCATGATGGTGAGATATTCTGTAGCTAAAGGTAATGTGTCAACCTATTAATTATGAAAATATAAATAATGCTGTATTACTAGGTTATTCAAAATCAAATACAAATGTACTATAATTGTAGGCTTACTCTGTAAGCCACCCAGCACAATAAATGAACAAATAG
Source organism: Oncorhynchus gorbuscha (assembly GCF_021184085.1). Taxonomy (NCBI): domain Eukaryota; kingdom Metazoa; phylum Chordata; class Actinopteri; order Salmoniformes; family Salmonidae; genus Oncorhynchus; species Oncorhynchus gorbuscha. The sequence continues at coordinate 71,195,896 of NC_060181.1, forward strand.
CATTGTCTAGGCCTACAGGCCTACCTTCGCTCCCTGACTCATGGATATCATTTTTGGAGCGTAGTATAAGGTAACCAGTCCATCCAGTCTACAGTCAATTTTGGAGTATAGTCTCGACCAAATTTTACCACAGACATTTTAAATCAGATTTTCTTTGTTTTTATGCTGTGAATAGTATGTGGTAGGTTTTGTATTGTCGAACGGCACAATCATCGTTGTATATGGGCTTGGCCTCATATACAGTATAGGCCTATGCAAATGGACATTTTGAATGAATCATCACCTTAGAAAGCGCTGTCCATTTCATTATGTTAAGGCTTTAAAACAACATACACATCAACCATGTTTTCCACTCAGTTTCAACCTGTTGTTGAACTTCTTCCTTCAAATTGATCATTACAGTGAGGTGAGTTTTAAAAGCACATACTGTTTAGATAAGGGTTTGATGTGGTTTTTGAATTATTTTGCATTGACATCAGAGTGGTTAGAGAGACATTACAGCCCTGAGTACCAGGCTGTTAGGACCTGATGGATGGACAATACAGCCCTGAGTACCAGACTGTTAGGACCTGATGGAGGGACAATACAGCCCTGAGTACCAGGCTGTTAGGACCTGATGGATGGACAATACAGCCCTGAGTACCAGACTGTTAGGACCTGATGGAGGGACAATACAGCCCTGAGTAATCAGACTGTTAGGACCTGATGGAGGGACTACAGCCCTGAGTACCAGGCTGTTAGGACCTGATGGAGGGACAATACAGCCCTGAGTAATCAGACTGTTAGGACCTGATGGAGGGACAATACAGCCCTGAGTACCAGACTATTAGGACCTGATGGAGGGACAATACACAGCCCTGAGTACCAGACTATTAGGACCTGATGGAGGGACAATACAGCCCTGAGTACCAGACTATTAGGACCTGATGGAGGGACAATACACAGCCCTGAGTACCAGACTATTAGGACCTGATGGAGGGACAATACAGCCCTGAGTACCAGACTATTAGGACCTGATGGAGGGACAATACAGTCCTGAGTAATCAGACTGTTAGGACCTGATGGAGGGACAATACAGCCCTGAGTACCAGGCCATTAATGACCCGATGATCTTTTGGGAGTTGGGTACTACCAATGCATGTCCAGAGTGCATAAGAGGAGATTACTCTGACACAATGGTCAAATGTGCAAAAATTGCCCAAGTAGCGGGAGGGATGAGGGCAGCTTCTTGTCGCTCTTAGTGCTCAAGTTCAAAATCCATACAGAGCTGTGAAGCGGAGACCCTGATCTCTGATGTCATATATACTATGGCATGTTGCTTACAGCCACTGCATTCCAATTTAAGAGATTATTAGTGATCTTTCTGAATGGTGATTGACTGATTGGCACCTGACCTGTTCTTGGGAAGCTGTATGTGTAATATTTTGTATGTCTAGTTTTAGCACCAGTATCCACTGAGTTCTAACCAGACTAGCCTGGTCCCAGATCTATTTGGTCGGCCATATGAGTTGGCAAGACAGCACAAACAGATCTGGGACCAGGCTTGCCAAGCCCCCAGCAGAATCTGATAATGGTAACCACGTGCTGGTTTTGCATGGAACAGAATGAAAAGGTGTATGTACAGACATTATATGCAGCGAAATACACAATGTCAAAGCAAGCTTTAGCCTTTTACTTCATCATGGCTGTCCCCATAGCAGAACCCTTTGAAGAACCCTTTTGTTTTCAGGGAGAACCCTTTTGGTTCCAGGTAGAACCCTATTGGGTTCCATTTAGAACCCTTTCCACAGAGGGTTCTACATGGAATCCAAAATAGTTCTACCTGGAACAATAAAGGGTTCTCCTATGGGGACAGCCGAAGAACCCTTTTGGAACCATTGTTTTAAAGTGCAGCCTGTTTTTAACCTGTAAGCTACATCTGTATACGTAAACACTACTTTAACATGGTTCCTTTCCCTGCATTCACTCTGCAGTACTCTGCAGTCGTACATAACCTGTGCGTTTCCCTGTTTGTTTTTGTGTGAATTCATACTGTGTTCTCTGTACCTGCGTACCAGTTCCTGAGTTATGTTTATTGAGTGCATTGCAATTATGTTGTAATTATATCCACGTTATGTTGCTCCTGTGTTAAAGTAACTGTCCAGTGAAAATCTCACTTAAAAAAATGGATATTCTGTTTTGGACTCGCTATCATTACCGAAGACTGGGGCTTCATTACAAATGTCACCCTATTCCATATTTAGTGCACTACTTTTGACCAGCACCCTATGGACCCTGGGGTACTAGGTAATAGGGTGCTATTTTGGAGGAATATTTGATATTTTACATAGGTTTTTCCTAATTGAGATGAAATCTATTTTTCAAGAGAGACCTGGTCCTTCTGTAGCTCAGTTGGTAGAGCATGGCGCTTGTAACGCCAGGGTAGTGGGTTCGATCCCCGGGACCACCCATACGTAGAATGTATGCACACATGACTGTAAGTCGCTTTGGATAAAAGCGTCTGCTAAATGGCATATATTATTATTATTATTATTATAAACACAAAACACCTGTTTGATGAACACAGAACAAGAATATGAACTGTCTGATCCTTCTCAGAGGAGATATACGTAGGTAAGACTGGCTACCTAGGATATGTAATAAGTTGTGTTCTCCTCCCTCCCCATTCTCTCATATTCTCTCACATTCTCTCACCTTCTCTCACATTCTCTCACATTCTCTCACATTTCTCACATCCTCTAAAATAACTTGTGAATATGGAAAGTGTAGTTCTCTCTCTCTCTCTCTCTCTCTCTCTCTCTCTCTCTCTCTCTCTCTCTCTCTCTCTCTCTCTCTCTGTCTTCCCCTCCATCTCTCTCTCTCTCTCTCTCTCTCTCTCTCTCTCTCTCTCTCTCTCTCTCTCTCTCTCTCTCTCTCTCTCTCTCTCTCTCTCTCTCTCTCTCTCTCTCTCCTCCCTCCTCTCTCTCTCTCTCTCTCTCTCTCTCTCTCTCTCTCTCTCTCTCTCTCTCTCTCTCTCTCTCTCTCTCTCTCTCTCTCTCTCTCTCTCTCTCTTCCCCCTCCATCTCTCTCTCTCTCTCTCTCTCTCTCTCTCTCTCTCTCTCTCTCTCTCTCTCTCTCTCTCTCTCTCTCTCTCTCTCTCTCTCTCTCTCTCTCTCTCTCTCTCCTCTATCTCTCTCTCTGCGGTGGGTGACCCTTTACCTTTTAGAATTGATGGCAGCAGTAGCTCTTTAAGATGCTATGTTCATAAACGAAGGACATGAATAACAGGCTTTGGCCAGACACCAGGGTTACATCCCAAATGGCACCTTATTGACTATGAAGTGCATTACTTTTGACCAGAGCGCTATGGGTCTTGGTCAAATGTCATGCACTACAGAGAGAATAGGGTGCCATTTGGGACACAACCTAGTTCTGTCGGGAGCCCTTTAGGGCAGTAGTGGTGCGTGAGTACAATCACCAAGCCAGAAAGAAATACATATTACAACCTACTGTGATAATTGCCTTGTTTGCTCTATAACCTGTTAGTTCATATGCCTTGCCACCATTGTATACAGACCTAAAGGCAGAGACAATAAGAAGACACAGTGGTAGAATAAATTCAACCACACCTTTATTTCATCACATAACCGGAGCGCAACATCTGTCCGGTGAAGTCCACAAAACATATTGCATGTAACCAACAGTTACTTGTCCTACAGCATGGTCAAACAAGTGAATGTTTCCCACATTTAATGGACTACTAAACAACTTCATTTAGAATCACGGATAGTTAACGCAAGTCGCAAAGAAACAGGAGCTACATCTACTATTCCAGGACCATTTCAACATCATCTAATCACCTCTGCTTAGTCTAATACAGTGACAACTGAAAAATACCAAAAACAATTTAGTCCAATCAACATAAGCTGAATATGATGTGGCTGTCCATGGTTCTGATTTGTGACCAGATTCAGGAAACGAGGTGTATGTCGCAAGTCACGACTTCACAGGAGAGCTGTTTGAACATAAAAATACAGGTAGTGTGATAGGGAGAGTAATGTTCAGTGAGCTGTTCTCTCTCTCTTAGATGTCTGGAAGTAGCTGGCAAGTTAGTGCAGAAAGCACGGATCAACCCTTAAAGAGATGGGTGGGGCTAAGGCTTAAGAGGGTGTGAACAATGCTGAATGGGTGGGGCTAAGGCTTAAGAAGGTGTAAACAATGCTGAATGGGTGGGGCTAAGGCTTAAGAGGGTGTGAACAATGCTGAATGGGTGGGGCTAAGGCTTAAGAAGCTGTAAACAATGCTGAATGGGTGGGGCTAAGGCTTAAGAGGGTGTAAACAATGCTGAATGGGTGGGGCTAAGGCTTAAGAGGGTGTAAACAATGCTGAATGGGTGGGGCTAAGGCTTAAGAAGGTGTAAACAATGCTGAATGGGTGGGTGGGGCTAAGGCTTAAGAGGGTGTAAACAATGCTGAATGGGTGGGTGGGGCTAAGGCTTAAGAGGGTGTAAACAATGCTGAATGGGTGGGGCTAAGGTTTAAGAGGGTGTAAACAATGCTGAATGGGTGGGGCTAAGGCTTAAGAGGGTGTAAACAATGCTGAATGGGTGGGGCTAAGGCTTAAGAGGGTGTAAACAATGCTGAATGGGTGGGGCTAAGGCTTAAGAGGGTGTAAACAATGCTGAATGGGTGAAGACAAAGAATGGCTCTCCAATAGTAGTACCAAAACATTGAAAGACGGTTTTCTCAAAATTGAGTTTACAAGTTGATCAACTTTCAAAGCAGAGTTCCTTTCCCATTGTTTCTTTCCTCAAATACAGTGTATAATACCATTTTGTAGCTCTGAGTCTCTACTTTTATCCCATGTAAAAAAATGTTGCTACATAAGACCGAATCCACGTGGTGAGTCACATTTGTGTGTGTCTGTGCATGTGTGTGCGTGTGTGTGTGTGTGCGTGTGTGTGCGTGTGTGTGTGTGTGTGTGTGTGTGTGTGTGTGTGTGTGTGTGTGTGTGTGTGTGTGTGTGTGTGTGTGTGTGTGTGTGTGTGTGTGTGTGTGTGTGTGTGTGTGTGTGTGTGTGTGTGTGTGTGTGTGTGTGTGTGTGTGTGTGTGTGTGTGTGTGTGTGTGTGTGTGTGTGTGTGTGTGTGCAAGTAGAAAAAAACATGTAAAGAAACACCAATGCCATCCTCCTCTCTTTCATGTTGACGAAACGGTCTATAACTCTGTCATACAGTACACGTTTTTATTTTTTCTTGTGCTAGGCTACCTGGCTAAAGTGCTTGCTCGCGAACCTCACTTCCTTTCATGGGCAACTTTAGCTAGTTAACATTAGCCTTTTACATTTAGCGACATATTAAACGTCCATCCTCTCAGTCCAGGGGCACAATGTATGAATTTATGGTTGGATCAGATTCATCATTATAATCATTGGTAAATATGGAGAATTAAGTCAAACCACCAATCTAAATCCTTATGGCTAACACGCCACTGCTTTAGGGTAACATGTAGACCCATATCAATCACTGTCCTGATAGGCAGTGTGTCTGCAGTCTGACTAGCTGGTGTCTGTCTGGTCAGTCATAGAGAGAGAGTGAGAAACAGACAGTGAGAGAGAGAATGGTGTGTCATCACTAAGAGAGACGGAGCGCGCGAGAGAGAAAGTGAGAGAGAGAGGAGGAGAAAGAAAGAGTGAGAGAGGGAAGAGGGGGAGAGAGAAAGGAAAATAAAGAGGGAGGAGAAAGCCAAAAGACAATGGTGGCCAGAGACCACACCATACAGTGCATTTGGAAAGTATTCAGCCACCTTGCCTTTTTCCACATTTTGTTACGTTACAACCTTCTTCTAAACACTTGTTTTTTCCTCAGCAATCTACACACAATACCCCGAAATGACAAAGCGAAAACAGGCTTTTAGAAATGTTTGTTAATTTATTAAAAAAAAAACAGAAATACATTATTTACATAAGTATTCAGACCCTTTGTTATGAGACTAGAAATTGCACTCAGGTGCATCCCGTTGCCAGTGATCATCCTTGAGATGTTTCTACAACTTGATTGGAGTCCACCTGTGGTAAAGTCGATTGATTGGACATGATTTGGAAAGGCACACACCTGTCTTTATAAGGTCCGACAGTTGACAGTGCATGTCAGAGCAAAAACCAAGCCATGACGTCAAAGGAATTGTCCAAAGAGCTCCGAGACATGATTGTGTCATGGGACAGATCTGGGAAGGGAACCAAAAAATATCTGCAGTATTGACGGTCCCCAAGAACACAGTGGCCTCCATCATTCTTAAATGGAAGAAATTTGGAACCACAAAGACTCTACCTAGAGCTGGCTGCCCGGCCAAACAGAGCAATCGGGGGAGAAGGGTCTTGGTCAGGCAGGTGACCAAGAACCCGATGGTCACTTTGCCAGAGCTCTAGAGTTCCTCTGTGGAGATGGGAGAACCTTCCAGAAGGACAACCATCTCTGCAGCACTCATCAATCAGGCCTTTATGGTAGAGTGGCCAAGTGGAAGCCACTCCTCAGGAAAAGGCACGACAGCCCGCTTGGAGTTTGCTAAAAGGCACCTAAAGGACTCTCAGACCATGAGAAACTAAATTCTCTGGTCTGATGAAACCAAGATTGAACTCTGGCCTGAATGCCAGGTGTCACGTCTGGAGGAAAGCTGGCACCATCCCTACAGTGAAGCATGGTGGTGGCAGCATCATGCTGTGGGGATGTTTTTCAGCGGCATGGACTGGGAGACTAGTCAGGTTTGAGGCAAAGATGAACGGCGCAAAGTAGAGAGAGATCCTTGATGAAAATCTGCTCCAGAGCGCTCAGGACCTCAGACTGGGGCGAAGGTTCTTCCAACACGTCAATGACCCTAAGCACACAGCAGAGACAATGCAGGAGTGGCTTCGGGACAAGTCTCTGAATGTGCTTTAGTGGCCCAGACTTGAACCCGATCGAGTATCTCTTGAGAAACTTGAAAATAGCTATGCAGCAACACTCCCCATCCAACCTGACAGAGCTTGAGATGATCTTCAGAGAGGAATGGGAGAAACTCCCCAAATACAGGTGCCAAGCTTGTAGCGTCATACCTAATAAAACTTGAGGCTGTAATCGCTGCCAAAGATGCTTCAACAAAGTACTGAGAAAAGGGTCTGAATACTTATGTACATTTTTGTTTATTGTTTTTGTATTATTTTATTTATTCTAAAAAAATGTATTAACATAATAATGGCGCCGGGGAGGGGCCGTTTTACGGACTCCTAACCAACTGTTAAATGTTTTTTTTTTGCATTGTTAGTAACTCATTTTAGACATAGTGTTGCTGCTATCGTCTCTTATGACCGAAAAGAGCTTCTGAACCCCAGAACAGTGATTACTCACCTCAAACTAGACAAATCATTTTTCTTTAATGAGTCCAACGCAAAGCATATACTGCTTTGTTGAGACAAGGCCCAAATCCCCGTCAACCACATGAAGAAAAGACTGAGAAAAAGGAGGAGGGTGGTGTGCCTCGTAAGAATTTGCTGACGAGTGTGTAAACCACCACTACGCTCCGTATTATTTGGAAGGTCTACGATTAAGACTATCCTACCAATGGGACATTAAAAACTGTAATATCTTCTGTTTTACTGAGACATGGCTAAACGACGACACGGATAATATAGAGCTGGCTGGCTACTCCGTGCATCGGCAGGACAGAGCAGCTACGTCTGGTAAGACGAGGGGCGGGGGTGTGTGTCTATTTATCAAAAACTGCTGGTGCACGATGTCTAATATTAAAAAGTCTTGAGGTATTGCTCGCCTGAGGTAGAATAACTCATGATAGCAGTAGACCACACTGTCTACAAAGACAGTTCTCATCTATATTATTCGTAGCCGTCTATTTACCACTACAAACTGATGCTGGCACTAAGACTGCACTCAACAAGCTGTATAACAAGCCTGTATAACAAATATAACAAGCTGTATAAGGCCACAAACAAGAAAATGATCATCTAGAAGAGGCGATCCTAGTGTCTGGAGACTTTAATGCAGGCAAACTTAAATCTAATTTTACCTAATTTCTACCAGCATGTCACATGTGCAACCAGTGGGAAAAAACTCTTGACCACCTCCACACACAGAGACACATACAAGGCTTTCCCTCGCCCTCCATTTGACAAATCTGACCATAATTCTATCCTCCTGGTTCCTGCGTACATGAAAAAAATGAAGCAGGATGTACCCGGGACTCGCTCATGCTACGCTACAGGACTGTTTTGCTAGCACAGGCTGGAATATGTTCCGGGATTCATCCAATGCTAATGAGGAGTATACCACCCCAGTCACCGGCTTCATCAATAAGTGCATAGACGACGTGGTCCCCACAGTGACCTTACGTGCATATCCCAACCAGAAGCCATGGATTACAGGCAACATCCACACCAAACTAAAAGCTAGAGCTGCCACTTACAAGGAGTGGGACACTAATCCAGACGTTTATAATAAATCCCACTATGCCCTCAGACGCACCATCAAACAGGCAAAGTGTCAATACAGGACTAAGATTGAATCCTACTACACCGGCTCTGATGGATTACAGGCAACGTCCACACCGTGATAAAAGCTAGAGCAGCTGCTTTCAAGGAGCAGGACACTAAATCGGATGCTTATAAGAAATCCCACTATGCCCTCAGACGCACCATCAAACAGGCAAAGTGTCGATACAGGACTAAGATTGAATCCTACTACACCGGCTCTGACGCTAGTCGGATGTGGCAGGACTTGACATTACAGACTACAAAGGGAAACCCAGCCGTGAGCGGCCCAGTGACGCGAGCCTACCAGATGAGCTAAATGCCTTTTATGCTCGCTTCGAGGCAAGCAAAACTGAAGCATGCATGATTGCACCAGCTGTTCTGGACAACTGTGTGATCACTCTCTCCATAGCCATGTGAGCAAGACCTTTAAACAGGTAAACATTTACTAGGCTGCGGGGCCAGATGGATTACCAGGACGTGTACTCAAAACATGCGCGGACCAACTGGCAAGTGTCTTCACTGACATGTTCAACCTCTCCCTGACTGAGTCTGTAACCTACATGTTTCAAGCAGACCACCATAGTCCCTGTGCCCAAGAAAGTGAAGGTAACCTGCCTAAATGATTACCGCCCCGTAGCACTCATGTCGGTAGCCATGAAGTTCTTTGAAAGGCTGGTCATGGCTCACATCAACACCATCCTCCTGAATAACTTAGACCCACTCCAATTCGCATACCGCCCAAACAGATCAACAGATGATGCAATCTCAATCGCACTCCACACTGCCCTTTCCCACCTGGACAAAAGGAACACCTACAGTGGGGAGAACAAGTATTTGATACACTGCCGATTTTGCAGGTTTTCCTACTTACAAAGCATGTAGAGGTCTGTAATGTTTTATCATAGGTACACTTCAACTGTGAGAGACGGAATCTGGAAGAAAAATCCAGAAAATCACATTGTATAATTTTTAAGTAATGAATTTGCATTTTATTGCGTGACATGAGTATTTGATCACCTACTAACCAGTAAGAATTCCGGCTCTCACAGACCTGTTAGTTTTTCTTTAAGAAGCACTCCTGTTCTCCACTCATTACCTGTATTAACTGCACCTGTTTGAACTCGTTACCTGTAGTAAAGACACCTGTTAACACACTCAATCAAACATACTCCAACCTCTCCACAATGGCCAAGACAAGAGAGCTGTGTAAGGACAGCAGGGATAAAATTGTAGACTTGCACAAGGCTGGGATGGGCTATAGGACAATAGGCAAGCAGCTTGGTGAGAAGGCAACAACTGTTGGCGGAATTATTAGAAAATGGAAGAAGTTCAAGATGACGGTCAATCACCCTCAGTCTGGGGCTCCATGCAAGATCTCACCTCGTGGGGCATCAATGATCATGAGGAAGGTGAGGGATCAGCCCAGAATTACACGGCAGGACCTGGTCGATGACCTGAAGAGAGCTGGGACCACAGTCTCAAAGAAAACCATTAGTAACACACTACGCCGTCATGGATTAAAATCCTGCAGCTCACGCAGGGTCCCCCTGCTCAAGCCAGCGCATGTCCAGGCCCGTCTGAAGTTTGCCAATGACCATCTGGATGATCCAGAGGAGGAATGGGAGAAGGTCATGTGGTCTGATGAGACAAAAATAGAGCTTTTTGGTCTAAACTCCACTCGCCGTGTTTGGAGGAAGAAGAAGGATGAGTACAACTCCAAGAACACCATCCCAACCATGAAGCATAGAGGGAGAAAACATCATTCTTTGGGGATGCTTTTCTGCAAAGGGGACAGGACGACGGCACCGTATTGAGGGGAGGATGGATGGGGCCATGTATCGCGAGATCTTGGCCAACAACCTCCTTCCCTCAGTAAGAGCATTGAAGATGGTTCGTGGCTGGGTCTTCCAGCATGACAATGACCCGAAACACACAGCCAGGGCAACTAAGGAGTGGCTCCGTAAGAAGCATCTCAAGGTCCTGGAGTGGCCTAGCCAGTCTCCAGACCTCAACCCAATAGAAAATCTTTGGAGGGAGCTGAAAGTCCGTATTGCCGAGCGACAGCCCCGAGACCTGAAGGATGAAGGATATGGAGAAGGTCTGTATGGTGGAGTGGGCCAAAATCCCTGCTGCAGTGTGTGCAAACCTGGTCAAGAACTACAGGAAATGTATGATCTCTGTAATTGCAAACAAAGGTTTCTGAACCAAATATTAAGTTCTGCTTTTCCGATGTATCAAATACTTATGTCATGCAATAAAATCCATATTAATTACTTAAAAATCATACAATGTGATTTTATGGATTTTTGTTTTAGATTCCGTGTCTCACAGTTGAAGTGTACCTATGATAAAAATTACAGACCTCTAAATGCTTTGTAAGTAGGAAAACCTGCAAAATCGGCAGGGTATCAAATACTTGTTCTCCCCACTGTATGTGAGAATGTTGTTCATTGACTACAGCTCAGCGTTCAACACCATAGTATCCACAAAGCTCATCACTAAGCTAAGGACCTGGGACTAAACACCTCACTCTGCAACTGGATCCAAGACTTCCTGACGGGCCTCCCCCAGGTGGTAAGGGCACCTCAGGGGTGTGTGCTTAGTCCCCTCCTGTACTCCCGGTTCACCCACGACTGCGTGGCCAAGCACGACTCCTACACCATCATTAAGTTTGCTGACGACACGACAGTGGTAGGCCTGATCACCGACAATGATGCGACAGCCTATAAGGAGGAGATCGGAGCCCTGGCAGTGTGGTGCCAGGACAACAACCTCTCCCTCAATGTGAGTAAGACAAACAACGATGGGGCTGAAATGGAGCGGGTCGAGAGTTCTTTGATGTCCACATCACCACCAAACTATCATGGTCCAAACACACCAAGACAGTTGTGAAGAGGGCACGACAGGGGAGACTGAAAAGTACTACAGCTGCACCATAGAGAGGATCTTGACCTGATGCATCACTGCTTGTTATGGCAACTGCTCAGCATTTGACCGTAAGGAGCTACAGAGGGTAGTGTGTATGTCCCAGTACTACACTGGGGCAAAGCTTCCTGCTGTCCAGGACCTAAAGACTAGGCGGTGTCAGAGGAAGCCCCCCAAAAAATGCAAAGACTCCTGTTACCCAAGTCATTGACTGTTCTCCCTGCTACCACACGGCAAGCGGTACCGGAGCGCCAAAGCAACAGCTTCCAATCCCAAGCCATAAGCCTGCTGAACAATTAATCAATTGGCCACCCGGACTATTTACATTGACCCCCCCCCCCCTTTGTTTTTACTCGCTGTTTATTAATTATGCATAGTCACTCTACAAATGACGTGTACTAGCATGTACCCCTGCACATTGACTCGGTACCGCTACCCCCTGTATGCAGCCTTGTTATTGTTATTTTCTCGCGTTACTTTTAGATTTTATTTCATTTTTTTTACTTTAGTTTATTTAGTAAATATTTTCTTAACTCTATTTCATGAACTGCATTGTAAGTCAATGGCTTGTAAGTAAGCATTTTACGGCAAGGTCTACACCTGTATTCAGCGCACGGGACAA
>NC_060181.1:71212939-71235439 GCF_021184085.1 Oncorhynchus gorbuscha
ATATTAATGGTAGACAACATAAAGTGTGGATCCTAAATGGTACCCTCTTCCCTATATAATGCACTACTTTTGACCAGATACATATGGGCCCTGGACAAAAGTAGTGCGCTATATAGAGAATATTGTGCCATTTGGGATGCAATCAAAGAATATTCAATCTTCAGCTTTGGAGGGAACTAACCCCTCCTGCCCTCAACAGAAACAAGTAAAATAGAAAAAGCAGCACATCAAATTTGGGCTTATTAAAAGCAAATCTGTTTCTTTCTTGAAGTAAATTGGATAGTTAATTCTGTGTAAATTGGGCAATTTGGTAAAGTATCTGCTTGTAACTCCCAGGTGGGGATGCAGTCTTGCTCCCACTGCAACTAGTTCTAATATAATACAACCCTGATATCTGAAACTACAGTACACTACATAGAAACGCCACCTCTCTTCGGTAGCATTTCTCAGTTCTCAGAAGAAGAGTCACTGTCTGAAACTTTCTCAGCTTCCCTGAGAAGAACAATAATTACATGAGGAAACATAATAATAAAAACCATGTAGAATTTTCTTCTTGTCACTTATTAAAAGAAAGAACGAACAAGACACAAATTAAAAAAGAAAAACAAAGCCTAGGGAAACGAAGTTGAAAAGCGGAAAGAGAAATAAGAAAAAACTGCTTCCAGAGCCTTCTTTATTTAACATCAGAATGTTGATAGCATTTGAAGGGTAAAACAGTGTAGTAATTACACTGAGATCAAATGGAGAGTGCTAGGGCTAATTCTAGTACTGTATAGTGGTAGTTAGCATGCTGGCTCCAGCCCCAGCGTTGCGTGGGCCCCATGGTGGAACCAGAGCCATTAATAATGGATTAGGTGTCATCATTAAGAAACTGAATGATTAAAACATATCTCCCAGCATCAAACGGCACTTTTCTCCATGCTAAAAAAAAGCCCTGTGATTTAGGCTGGTATAGTCCCTCTTGTTACAACTACGTCACATGTTTAGATTTAGGACAGTGCTTTTGCGACTACGCCATAGATTTGGAGGGGATTGTATAGACTACTGCCACAAACATCGTTTGGCAAAAATAGGCAATAGGTGTGTCTGTGCCAGACATTATATAACAGGTGGGTCTAATCCTGAATGCTGATTGGTTGAAACCGCATTCCAACCAGTATCTATTCCACAAATTGCCACCGGCTAAATATATGACGTTAAAATACCTATTTACAGTGGCTTGCGAAAGTACTCTGCCCCTTGGCATTTTTCCTATTTTGTTGCCTTACAACCTGGAATGAAAATGTATTTTTGGGGGGTTTGTATCATTTGATTTACATAACATGCCTACTACTTGAAGATGCAAAATATTTTTGGGGGTGAAACAAACAAAAAATAAGACAAAAAAATGTAAAACTTGAGTGTGCATAACTATTCACCCCCCCAAAGTCAATACTTTGTACAGTAGAGCCACCTATTGCAGTAATTACATCTGCAAATCTCTTGGAGTATGTCTCTATAAGCTTGCCTCATCTAGCCACTGGGATTTAGCCCATTCTTCAAGGCAAAACTGCTCCAGCTCCTTCAAGTTGGATGGGTTCTGCTTGTGTACAGCAATCTTTAAGTCATACCACAGTTTCTCAATTAGATTGAGGTCTGGGCTTTGACTAGGCCATTCCAAGACATTTAAACGTTTCCCCTTAAACCACTCAAGTATTGCTTTAACAGTATGCTTAGGGTAATTGTCCTGCTGGAAGGTGAACCTCCGTCCCAGTCTCAAATCTATGGAAGACTGAAACAGGTTTCCCTCAAGAATTTCCCTGTATTTTTGCGCCATCCATCATTCCTTCAATTCTGACCAGTTTCCATGTCCCTTCCAGATGAAAAACATCCCCACAGCATGAAGCTGCTACCACCATGCTTCACTGTGGGGATGGCCTTCTCGGGGTGATGAGAGGTGTTGGGTTTGCGCCAGACATAGTGTTTTCCTTGATGGCCAAAAAGCTACATTTTTGTCTCATCTGACCAGAGTACCTTCTTCCATATGTTTGGGGAGTCTCCCACATGCCTTTTGGCGAACACCAAACATGTTTTCTTGATTTTTTCTGACCACTCTTCCGTAAAGTGGTCCTATGGACAGATACTCCAATCTCTGCTGTGGAGCTTTGCAGCTCCTTCAGGGTTATCTTTGGTCTCTTTGTTGCCTCTCTGATGAATGCCCTCCTTGCCTGGTCCGGGAGTGTTGGTGGGCAGCCCTCTCTTGGCAGGTTTGTTATGGTGCCATATTCTTTCCCATTTTTAATAATGGATTTAATGGTGCTCCGTGGGATGTTCAAAGTTTCGGATATTTTTTTATAACCCAACCCTGATCTGTACTTCTCCACAACTTTGTCCCTGACCTGTTTGGAGAGCTCCTTGGACTTCATGGTGCCCCTTGCTTAACGGTGTTGCAGATGCTGGAGTCTTTCAGAACAGGTGTGTATATACAGAGATTATGTGACAGATCATGTGACACTTAGATTGCACACAGGTGGACTTTATTTATCTAATTATGTGACTTCTGGAGGTAATTGGTTGCACCAGATCTTATTTAGGGCTCCATAGCAAAGGGGGTCAATACAATACCGATTTTCCATTTTTATTTTTTTATTTCATTTAAATAAGTAATTTTTAAAATTTCACTTCACCAATTTGGACTATGTTCTGTATATCCATTACATGAAATCCAAATCCAAATCTGTTTATATTACAGGTTGAAATGCAACACAATAGCATATACGCCAAGGGGGTGAATACTTTTGCAAGGCACTGTACTCTGTTCCATCTGACTGCACAATCCACTGTCTCATCAGCCCAGCCAGGCAACTGACAACTTGATCTTCACTACAAAAAGCATATAGACATTATCTCACATTTCTTTTAGAATTTTTGCAAATGTCTTAAAAATAAAAATCGGAAATATCCAATTTACATAAGTATTCAGACCATTCACTCAGTACTTTGATGAAGCACCTTGGGTATAATGCTAGATGCTTGGCACACCTGTATTTGGGGAGTTTCTTCCATTCTTCTCTGCAGATCCTCTTAATCTCTGTCAGGTTGGATGGGGATCATTGGTGCCAAGCTATTTTCAGGTCTCTCCAGAGATGTTTGATCGGGTTAAAGTCCAGGCTCTGGCTGGGCCACTCAAGGACATTCAGAGAAGTGTTCTGAAGCCACTCCTGCGTTGTCTTGGCTGTGTGCTTAGGGTCGTTGTCCTGTTGGAAGGTGAAACTTCACCCACGTCTGTGGTCCTGATCTCTCTGGAGCAGGTTTCTATCAAGTATCTCTCTGTTCTTTGCTCCATTCATCTTTACCTCGATCCTGACTTGTCTCCCAGTCCCTGCCCCTGAAAAACATCCCCATAGCATGATGCTGCAACCACCATGCTTCACCATAGGGATGGTGCCAGGTTTCCTCCAGACGTGACACTTGGCATTCAGGCCAAAGAGTTCAATCTTGCTTTAATCAGACCAGAAATTCTTGTTTCTCATGGTCTGAGAGTCTTTAGGTGCCTTTTGGCAAACATCAACCGGTCTATCATGTGCCTTTTACTGAGGAGTGGCTGCTGTCTGGTCACTCTACTACAAAGGCCTGATTGTTGGAGTGCTACAGAGATGGTTGTCCTTGGTCTAAATACTTTCCAAAGGCACTGTATATGCAGTATTTACACACTATATATACAAAAGTATATAGTTTGGGGAAGCCGGGTCTAATTGCCCAACATCCGTGCCTCACCTCACTAATGCTCTTGTAGCTGAATGGAAGCAAGTCCTCGCAGCAATGTTCCAACATCTAGTGGAAAACCTTTGCAGAAAAGTGGAGGCTGTTATAGCAGCAATGGAGGGACCAACTCCATATTAATGGCCATGATTTTGAAATTAGATATTCGACGATCAGGTGTCCACATAATTTTGGTCATGTAGTTTATATATATAGTGGCTGGGGACCCTAGGTGACCACCTATGTTGCCTATGCTCAGGGCCCGCCATGAAAGAAGCTCAATCTATGTGTAAACATTCCAGGAGAGTATGCAGTATCTGAGCAATTGAAAGCCTGACAGATGATTCCAGTCTTTGACATAATGAATCATGTGTTTTGGGGAGAAATATATAAGCTCTGTTTTCCTCTGTTTGAGTTTCTGGGGGGGGGTATCTGTCCTTTTTCCCCCCTGTGCTTGTCATGTATTATAGGTGAATGAATAGATGACCTGTATCTAAGCAAGCAACTAAGGTTTCAATAAATCACATTTCTTGTTGACCAATTTGCAGTGCTCTAATCCCATTCTATCAGAGACGCAGTATCTCATACCTCCACCTTCCTGAAATATTCCCTGGAGCATTCCTTTCGGTCTCTATTAGTAGTGATATGCTGATAATGAAATCATGAGAGATGTCCACAAGGAGCCATCATCACTACCTCGGACTGATCTGGGACCTGTTAGGAAGATGGGAGATGAGAAGAGGAAAGTACTCACCCTGGATAGGACGCCATACCCCCCTATTACGTCATAGTAGTACAGTCTAGAAAAACCTGGTTATTTTCTGCAATGATTGATATGTGTGTTTTCTGCAAGTACTACAGTATGTCCTGTTTACATACCCTTGGATTAGCTTTCCTCAGAGATATTCATGATCATTGTAAGTGTGTATATGCATGTGCCCCAAAGTTGACAAATGTGTGTTTAATGCGTACGTGTATACATGCATAGGCTATGTAAAGAGATAATTAAATGAAAGAGTACATGCTAGGAAACTAAAGTGCTGTGCTGTGCTGTTCACCACCAGGGTCTGACTGTTGAATAATTCACAGGCCTTGCTCCGTGGGGTCAGCCTAAATGGGCTAACTGGACTAACTGATGAGCCCTAGTACTGTACCCTGCTGCACCCCATTCATCTTCATCTGAAGGGTCACTAGAATGTAGACAGAGGGCTGAGTAACCTTGTGCACCTCTAGTACCCGCCGTCTACTATCTCTCCATTTTTAAGGGGAATATTTTTAGCAGTCAATCGGATGAACCAGATGAAACTAGACTTTTGCCTCATTAACAGTTAATGTGAGCATGCAAGGAATTTTAATGTCAATTAATAATCATAACACAGTCTAGTCTCGCTCCTTCCTCCGGCTATGTTAGAGTTAGCTCTAAACCAAGCCAGTCCGTCACGTTATCAGCCTGGAGGACTATGGGTAAAACGGACATGAACAAAAAACTGATCTGACAACAGAAGACCTAAGTTGGGTTCTGCAATGTCCACACTAACATACCATTTAGAGTGAAGCAATGCATTTGAAGTGGAATGCTAATGTGGATATTGGAACATAGCCCCAGCGTCATCATCCATTTACACCAGGATTCTCCTGATTCTATTATACCTGCTTTCTAAAACAGGGTTGAGATTAGGATTGGGAAGCCTCCTCCTCCTTCTCCTCTTCCTCCAACACCTCCTTCTCCCTCCTTCTCACTGGAACCACAGCATTATCTATCCATAATGAGAACGCACCCCTCTCTCCTCAATCCCAAAACATTAGCCCCTAATGGGAACACACATCTCTCTCCCCAATCCCACACCAATAGCCCCTAATGTGAACACACCTCTTTCTCCCCAGACTCACGAAGAGGTTAGCTAGCCCTAATTGGAACACATTCTATCCTCGGAGTACAGGGAAATGTTAATGAAACACTTCAGGAGGGTTAAGCCAATTATTTATGTTCCCGCCAATCACAGGCCTCTCATTTCTGAAATGTCAGTGTTGCCGGGGAGCAGGAGGGATGGAGGGAGCGAGGTAGTGGGGAATAGCAAAGGGGCGAGTGGGGATAGGATGGAATAATGAAATTTTCCTGGCCAGGGAGGTAAAACATTAAGAAAGGAGATAGAGAAGAGAAGAGATAGAGAGAGAACAGAGGGATGAGTGGAGAGTGAGTGTGTGTTCATGGCAGTGTGTGAGTGGTGAGAGAGAAGGAAAGAGAGGGGTGTAAGAGAGGAGGGGAGAGAGGGATGTCAGAGAGGAGAGAGAGTGTAGGGGAGAGAAGGATGTCAGAGAGGAGAGAGAGAGGAGGGGAGAGAGGGATGTCAGAGAGGAGAGAGAGGGGAGAGGGATGTCAGAGAGGAGAGAGAGGGGTGTCAGAGAGGGGAGAGAGGGGGGTGTCAGAGAGGAGAGAGAGAGGAGGGGAGAGAGGGATGTCAGAGAGGAGAGAGAGAGGAGGGGAGAGAGGGATGTCAGAGAGGAGAGAGGGGTGTCAGAGAAGAGAGAGAGAGTGTACGGGAGAGAATGATGTCAGAGAGGAGAGAGAGAGGAGGGGAGAGAGGGATGTCAGAGAGGAGAGAGAGCGTAGGGGAGAGAAGGATGTCAGAGAGGAGAGAGAGAGGAGGGGAGAGAGGGATGTCAGAGAGGAGAGAGAGAGGGGTGTCAGAGAGGAGAGAGAGAGGAGGGGAGAGAGGGGTGTCAGAGAGGAGAGAGAGCGTTGGGGAGAGAGGGGTGTCAGAGAGGAGAGAGAGTGTAGGGGAGAGAAGGATGTCAGAGAGGAGAGAGAGAGTAGGGGAGAGAAGGATGTCAGAGAGGAGAGAGAGAGTAGGGGAGAGAAGGATGTCAGAGAGGAGAGAGAGAGTAGGGGAGAGAGGGGTGTCAGAGAGGAGAGAGAGAGTAGGGGAGAGAAGGATGTCAGAGAGGAGAGACAGACACAGAGAGTTCATGGTCCAGGGAAAAGTACTCTGGGATGTATCAAAGGTATAATGTGTACTATCAGTGTTTCAGTGAGAGACTGTGTTTGTATGTGAGAGTGTTTTGTGTACTGTATGTGCTTACAACATTCACAAAAGTACTGGCCAGAGCCTGAGTATCCCGACTGACACATACAGCATACCACTACCACTATCCTATTACCACTATCCTTCAATTGTCAGCACCAACTCAGCCCAGCACAGCCCAGTACACTGCTCTCTTTGTGAAAAACTAGCACAGTGTGACTCTATGAGCCAGCTAGCTTCTCATCCCTTTCTCCCCCTCACAGCATCACAGCTTCATTCATTATTAATGGGTTTATATTTCACTGGCTGGGCTAGGCTAGCTGGGCCTTGGAGAAGTGGAGCAGATTGAGCAGAAGCAGGCAGCCATGGGTAAAGCAGAGCAGGTTTTAGAGCTATCAAAAAACAAACACACACGCACATGCGCACACACACATACGAACAAATGTGTACACACACACACACACACACACACACACACACACACACACACACACACACACACACACACACACACACACACACACACACACACACACACACACACACACACACACACACACACACACACACACACACACACACACACACACACACACACACACACACACACAGGCAGTGTTAGGAAGAGGAATATGTGTGTAATGGGACATGAAGGGCCCGTGCTGTTCTGCAGGACCCCTGTGGAGCCCCATACACAGCTCACCCACCTAGATGTTACAGCACGCACCAATTCATTAACTAAATATACAGATCACAGCCTCGCCACCGCGCATGCACACATACACACACAAATGGTCCCTTTTGTTGGTGGAGCAGAAGTGCGATAGAGATTTGTTGTAGTTATTGTCCTCTTTCCTTCTTTGCCCATTGATTGCCCTTTGAGACTAGCTGTGTCTACTCCTCCTGTCCAGCAAGCCTTTGATGAGATTACATCACTTTCATGTTCCTCGTCATTACATCCTGCTTATGACTCTTCGATGCAGTGGAAGCTCCACAATGGTTCACACATGTGGGAGTAAACCTGCCCTTTATGTGATTGGTATTTAGCCTGTCCAAGGTCTGTCTCAAGCATCTCTGATTTGCCATTATTTTACCCCTTGGCAGCGTTATCAAAAAGCACAGCATTGATTTTCACTGCGATGCAGACTATACACAACTTTACATTTCTGCATCACCAGAGGATTTTAGCTCCACAGATAAATGATTCAACTTTATTAGTGATTTAAATTTAAACTTTATTTCACCTTTATTTAACCAGGTAGGCTAGCTGAGAACAAGTTCTCATTTACAACTGTGACCTGGCCAAGATAAAGCAAAGCAGTTCAACACATACAACAACACAGAGTTACACATGGAATAAACAAACATAAAGTCAATAATACAGTAGAAAAAGTCTATATACAGTGTGTGCAAATGAGGTAGGATACTGGAGGTAAGGCAATAAATAGGCCATGGTGGCGAAGTAATTACAATATAGCAATTAAACACTGGAATGGTAGATGTGCAGAAGATGAATGTGCAAGTAGAGATACTGGGGTGCAAAGGAGAAAGATAAATAAATACAGTATGGGGATGAGGTAGTTGGATGGGCTATTTACAGATGGGCTATGTACAGGTGCAGTACTTGGATGGCTGACAACTTCCTCCAGCTTAGTCCGAGGTATTGTTGGAGCCAAAGCACTGGTAAAGAATCTAGCCAAACATTTAAATTCACAGGCAATAAAGATAAAACACCAGGCAAAAAATCTAGGTGTTGTTTTAGATTCTGAATAAAATTTTGTGTCACACATTAGGAATATGACTAAAATAGCTTTTTCCCACCTGAGGAACATTGCCAAGATGCGATTGCCAAGATGCGGCCGTTTCTCTCTCAGGCTGATACAGAGAGACTCATCCATGCTTTGATTACAAACAGGCTTGACTACTGTAATGTTCTTCTGTCTGGTCTACCCAAGAAAGCCATTGGTCAACTGCAAAACATACAGAATGCTGCAGCACAGACACTGACTAAGACCAGACAGAGAGCACACATTACACCGGGTTTAAGGTCTCTGCACCAGCTGCTTGTGAGTTTTTTAAATCATGTTGAGATTATTCTATTGGTTTTTAAATCAATCCATGATCGTGCACCCCAATACATGTCCCTCAGGTCCTCTGGCACTGGCCTTTTAACTATCCCAAAGTTTAGGACCATGAGGCATGGAGGCAGTTAGTTATTATGCCCCCAGCCTCTGGAATAGCTTGCCAGAGAACCTGAGGGCCAAAACTGACTTATTTAAAAGATATCTTAAAACACATATTTTTAGCTTTGCTTTTCCTAAGGGTGCTTTCTCGTTGTTCAGTTTGTGTCCTTCATTTGTTTTTAAATGTTATGTTTGTGGTGTAGTTTTATTTCAGCTTTTCATAGTTTTTTAAATAGTTTTTTTCCTGTACTGTACATTGTGTTGCGTTCCATGTCTGAAGTGTGCTGTATAAAGCTTGATTTGATTTGATTAGGGCTGTCCGTCAGATGCAGGATCACGGTCAGGTCTGATTGGAAAAGCAGCAGCAGCTCTAAACAGAGAGAAAGTGGCTGTGTGTGACCTATTGTTGGCACGTACACATTAATGAGCTAAATATACAGAGCACAGCCATATACAGAGCACGGCCACACACAAACACACACACAGACTGCCGCCATCCAGCTTCGTGGCTTTGTTTCCCCAGTCAGGTCTGTGTTGAGGATGAGCCAGGGTCATTTGTATGCAGGTGCACCGTGCTCTCATTTAGCTCGGGTTTATTTCTCTGTGTCCGTTTGAAAGAGAGAGATCGCCTCATTCCAACGCTACAGGGAGCTGATCAGACATCAATATTGATAAGCAAAGTGGCCCTCAGCAATCCCCCATACATGCTCTCTTTGTTTCTCCCTCCCATTCTGTTTTCTGTCCCTCTACTCTTTCGCCCTCTCTCTCTTTACTCTCTTTCGCCCTCTCTCTCTACTCTCTTTCGCCCTCTCTCTCTACTCTCTTTCGCCCTCTCTCTCTTTACTCTCTTTCGCCCTCTCTCTCTTTACTCTCTTTCGCCCTCTCTCTCTTTACTCTCTTTCGCCCTCTCTCTTTTTACTCTCTTTCGCCCTCTCTCTCTTTACTCTCTTTCTCCATCCCATTCTGTTTTCTGTCCCTCTACTCTTTCGCCCTCTCTCTCTTTACTCTCTTTCGCCCTCTCTCTCTTTACTCTCTTTCTCCCTCTCTCTCTTTACTCTCTTTCTCCCTCCCATTCTGTTTTCTGTCCCTCTACTCTTTCGCCCTCTCTCTCTTTACTCTCTTTCGCCCTCTCTCTCTTTACTCTCTTTCTCCCTCCCATTCTGTTTTCTGTCCCTCTACTCTTTCGCCCTCTCTCTCTTTACTCTCTTTCGCCCTCTCTCTCTTTACTCTCTTTCGCCCTCTCTCTCTTTACTCTCTTTCTCCCTCCCATTCTGTTTTCTGTCCCTCTGTCCCTCTACTCTTTCTCTCTCTCTTTACTCTCTTTCGCTTCCCTTTTTCCCTTTTTCTCTCTTCTATCTTTAATTCCTCCCTTGTTTCTTACACTTGCAGCTATGATCGTCTTGTATGAATATGTAATGCTATCCTCTGATATGAATAGTTATGTACAAGCACATGTACTGCTCACATTCACCTGGGAGCAGAGTGTGTGCTTGGTTACACTACCTTTCCAACTACCTCGAGTTATATAATGTTAATCAATATATTCAGTATATTCTTCTTATACACTTCTACCACCTCTTATACATTGTGTGGTTCCATTTCTCTGACTCACTGCTTCCTCCTCTATCTTAACCATAAGGTAAAGGTGATCAGGGCTTTGTCGTGGCTAAAGTAGGGAAATCTGCAGTACATAACCCCCTTTCCCTCCCTCCTCCCTTTGGGCTTTTTCCTCCCTCCCTTTGGGCTTTTTCCTCCCACCCTTTGGGCTTTTTCCTCCCTCCCTTGCTCTCTCCTTTTAACTTAAACAATTGCTCCCTTCTCAGAATAATTCCATAATCCTTTCATCTCTGCCATTTTTCATAAATATTTCTGGAAACAATAGTGTGAGGGATGGGCGAAATTTAATCAGCAAGCTTTAAACGCAATTACTACCAGCCATGGAGGAGTGGAGAGGCGTGTCGGGCGTGATGGCGGGCGGTGGCAGAAGAGAGAAGGATTGTGGCCGAATAACGCCCCAATGCCGTCTGCATTTCCAATGGCCTACACTTTGTGTGTGTGTCTGTGTGTCTGTGTGTCTGTGTGTCTGTGTGTGTGTGTGTGTGTGTGTGTGTGTGTGTGTGTGTGTGTGTGTGTGTGTGTGTGTGTGTGTGTGTGTGTGTGTGTGTGTGTGTGTGTGTGTGCGTGCGTGTGTGCGTGCGTGCGTGCGTGCGTGCGTGCGTGCGTGCGTGCGTGTGTGTGTGTGTACAGTATGTGTGTGCCTTTGTTACACATAACAATATTGCTGGTTGGCTGCTGCAGATGCCAAGGACAGTCAGGTCATGAGGAAAAGACACACAAACACAGAAACACACAAACAAACATTTTTTTAACCAAACCAGGCCAAGTTTTACCACCCCTGGCTTTACCACCCCTATACTACAGATGTAGGATCTTAATTTGATAACTCTTTTGATTCTGATAGTTTTTCTGCAAACTTGTAGTGTTTTTGAGTTAAAAAGGCTTCTAATGTTTGCAATTTCCATTTTGAAATTGCATCAACCTCAACAAAAATGTTGATTTAATTATAATCCACATAATAATTCACATTTCCTGTTGCTGCAGGATTATTTTCCTGCTATAGAAATCTGTCTCAAATTAAGATCTGACATCTGTACCTCTTTAGCACCACTTTACCACCATTTTTCCTTCACTACCAATTTCAAGACAACATCTTTCATGCTAAGAATATTGTGGTCCCTTTTGAAAGATGTGTCATTACTCTAAATCTGTTGGATATATAGATTTATTGATGTAATGGATTGAACATATATATTAAAAGAAGAGCATTTAGGTATGGATAGTTGGACTTCTTTGGTCTTTTTCCCCCATTTTATATTGACATTTTCCTTGAACGGACGCCAGCACAAATGGCCCATGCACTCCGCTCTGAGGTGAAGACAAGCACACGTTTTGCTTCCTTTCTCATTTTTCATCCTTTTTCCTTTTTCAGTTGTTTTTTTATCCACATCAACCTTGAAGGCGGATCTAAAGGAGATGTATTTCTATGCGGCTGCAGTCTTTTATTTATTGCGAATGTAATTTGTTTTCAAGTGCTGTTATGGGGTCGAGCTCTTGTTTTCCACTCTGACTGTCCTCCTCTCCAGGACAAAAAATGACTCATTGTGAACCAGGGAACCGACCTTGAGCCGTTTAGATGGAAAGAAAGAAGACAAAATAGATGCCTTATCTGTTAGCATTTAGGAGAGTCTGTGTCTCAAAGGGCACCTTATTCCCTAGATGGTGCACTTCTTTAGACCAGAGCCCTATAGGGCTCAGGATGGGCCCTTGTCCAAAATAGTGCACTATCTAGGGAATAAGGTGCCCTTTGAGACACAGACAGTTTGTTTTAAGTCTCTAGATTCTAGTCCACCCTCCCTCCCCATAATAAAATTAAATATAACTGTATTATGATGATCACATGATTATCACGAGACATTCTTCCTGGTGTGGTCGTTCAGGCGTGAATGTCACCGGAGTCGTTGGGTTAAAAAGTCGTGTCTCCACGTCCTTTCCCATCCACTCACAACAACCCCAATGTGCATTAACGCATCACTGCACATGCAGAAAAACACCTCTCTCAAACCCCTCCTGCCCCTCTCTTCAGCGAACCTCTCATAAAGTATTTTATGTAGTAGAGTTAATGCAGTTGTTCTTTTCAGGTCACTAGTTAATTACATAAAAGCGCAATTTCGGGTGAATGGCTCCCTGGATGTATTTCACTGTGTCCCAGTGTTAACCACATTAAAATAGCATTAAAATAGCACCCCCATTCCTATAGGAGATTTACGTGAGGTCCTCTTCCCCCTGACCTTGTATTAAGCTGTGGTATAAATGGGGTGACATGAGGCTAAATGAACTACGCTCTGTCTCATCTGTCTATTTCTTTAGGTGATTAGAGTGTTTATTAGCCAGATATAAAACATTCTGTTAGTCACCTATAAATCATTGTGTCTGGATACATAGATAATTAACATTTTGTTTATATTTTTATTATTAATATATATTTTTTAATAACACATACAACATGTGACACCAAACAAACAACAACAAACAAGACCCCACATGTCAACATTGTTCTCTCTCCTCTTATTTTGACTCAGTGACCTTTCTATACTCTCCTTCTCTTTGCATGTCACAAGTTCATCGTAACAGAAAATATAAATACAAACATTGCATATATGGGAGGGCTAGAAATGTCTGATTGTGTACATTATTTGTATAAATTGTAACGGCGTTCGTCTGTTGAATGAAGAGAGTCGGACCGAAATGCAGCGTGTAGGTTACTCATGACTTTAATGAACAGAATCGCGGTACATGAAATAACTGAAATACAAAAACAACAGAACGGAACGTGAAACTAATTACAGCCTATCTGGTGACTACAACACAGAGATAGGAACAAACACCCACAAAATACAAAGCGAACTCAGGCTACCTAAATACGGTTCCCAATCAGAGACAACGATAAGCACCTGCCTCTGATTGAGAATCGGCTCAGGCAGCCAAGCCTAACAACACCCCTAATCAGCCGCGATCCCAAATAATACAAACCCCAATACGAATACAACATATAAACCCATGTCACACCCTGGCCTACCCAAACATATAACAAAAACACAAAATACAATAACCAAGGCGTGACATAAATGTACATATTATTGATTGGTATATTGATTTTGTATCAATCATTTTGTATCAATACCCATGATTAGTATTAATGACACATAATAAATCACATTTTCTCCAGCTTTCGTTCCCTCTAGACAACTTTAAGCGGACCATTTTTTACTTCATCTTCCTTCATATTCGTATTTTTCAAATGTGACAGTGTTCATTGACAGCTTGAGCCATTCTGCAAATGAGGGCGACTGCTCCTCTTTCCAATGCCTTAAAATGAGAGTTAACTTGTCTCATCGCGCACCAGCGACTCCTGTGGCGGGCCGGGCGCAGTGCGCTGTATTTGTATGTAGTGTATTTTCTATCCAAGGTTGCCATGTGCACTGTGTTTCCTCCGACTGGGAGGTTCATTGGTGCGGCTGGCTTCCGGGTTGGTTTGGTAGTGTATTTTCGCTGTGTTAAGAATTTTCTGCAGTGCGGCATTGGTTGGTATTTGTTGTGTGTATTTTCGGAGGATAACGCTGTATGACTTTCAACCTAACTCTGTATTTGTATGTAGTGTATTTTCTGGGAGGTTCCCCAGCCAGATAACTGCTGTATTTGTATGTAGTGTATTTTCTGGGAGTTCATTCCCAGCCAGATAACTGCTGATGAGACAAGATAGTAGCTAGGTTCTTCCCACAACAATTGTATACCCCACGAAATTGGGGTGAAAAACTGGTATTTGTAAAAATTCAACACCAAGAAAAAAATTTTCTGGGAGGTTCATTCCCAGAAATTCCCAGCCAGAAAAATGTAGTGTATTTTCAGGTTAACAATGAGAGTTAGTGACCTGAGCATAGAAGCATTTGTATGTAGTGTATTTTCTGGGAGGTTCATTCCCAGCCAGATAACTGCTGTATTTGTATGTAGTGTATTTTCTGGGAGGTTCATTCCCAGCCAGATAACTGCTGTATTTGTATGTAGTGTATTTTCTGGGAGGTTCATTCCCAGCCAGATAACTGCTGTATTTGTATGTAGTGTATTTTCTGGGAGGTTCATTCCCAGCCAGATAACTGCTGTATTTGTATGTAGTGTATTTTCTGGGAGGTTCATTCCCAGCCAGATAACTGCTGTATTTGTATGTAGTGTATTTTCTGGGAGGTTCATTCCCAGCCAGATAACTGCTGTATTTGTATGTAGTGTATTTTCTGGGAGGTTCATTCCCAGGAGGTTCATTCCCAGCCAGATAACTGCTGTATTTGTATGTAGTGTATTTTCTGGGAGGTTCATTCCCAGCCAGATAACTGCTGTATTTGTATGTAGTGTATTTTCTGGGAGGTTCATTCCCAGCCAGATAACTGCTGTATTTGTATTTGTATGTGTATTTTCTGGGAGGTTCATTCCCAGCCAGATAACTGCTGTATTTGTATGTAGTGTATTTTCTGGGAGGTTCATTCCCAGCCAGATAACTGCTGTATTTGTATGTAGTGTATTTTCTGGGAGGTTCATTCCCAGCCAGATAACTGCTGTATTTGTATGTAGTGTATTTTCTGGGAGGTTCATTCCCAGCCAGATAACTGCTGTATTTGTATGTAGTGTATTTTCTGGGAGGTTCATTCCCAGCCAGATAACTGCTGTATTTGTATGTAGTGTATTTTCTGGGAGGTTCATTCCCAGCCAGATAACTGCTGTATTTGTATGTAGTGTATTTTCTGGGAGGTTCATTCCCAGCCAGATAACTGGGAGGTTCATTCATTCCCAGCCAGATAACTGCTGTAGCCAGATAACTGCTGTATTTGTATGTAGTGTATTTTCTGGGAGGTTCATTCCCAGCCAGATAACTGCTGTATTTGTATGTAGTGTATTTTCTGGGAGGTTCATTCCCAGCCAGATAACTGCTGTATTTGTATGTAGTGTATTTTCTGGGAGGTTCATTCCCAGCCAGATAACTGCTGTATTTGTATGTAGTGTATTTTCTGGGAGGTTCATTCCCAGCCAGATAACTGCTGTATTTGTGTATTTGTATGTGTGTATTTTCTGGGAGGTTCATTCCCAGCCAGATAACTGCTGTATTTGTATGTAGTGTATTTTCTGGGAGGTTCATTCCCAGCCAGATAACTGCTGTATTTGTATGTAGTGTATTTTCTGGGAGGTTCATTCCCAGCCAGATAACTGCTGTATTTGTATGTAGTGTATTTTCTGGGAGGTTCATTCCCAGCCAGATAACTGCTGTATTTGTATGTAGTGTATTTTCTGGGAGGTTCATTCCCAGCCAGATAACTGCTGTATTTGTATAGTGTATTTTCTGGGAGGTTCATTCCCAGCCAGATAACTGCTGTATTTGTATGTAGTGTATTTTCTGGGAGGTTCATTCCCAGCCAGATAACTACTGTATTTGTATGCATTTGTATTTGTAGTGTATTTTCTGGGAGGTTCATTCCCAGCCAGATAACTGCTGTATTTGTATGTAGTTTCTGTATTTTCTGTATTTGGAGTATTTTCTGTTCATTCCCAGCCAGATAACTGCTGTATTTGTATGTAGTGTATTTTCTGGGAGGTTCATTCCCAGCCAGATAACTGCTGTATTTGTATGTAGTGTATTTTCTGGGAGGTTCATTCCCAGCCAGATAACTGCTGTATTTGTTGTAGTGTATTTTCTGGGAGGTTCATTCCCAGCCAGATAACTGCTGTATTTGTATGTAGTGTATTTTCTGGGAGGTTCATTCCCAGCCAGATAACTGCTGTATTTGTATGTAGTGTATTTTCTGGGAGGTTCATTCCCAGCCAGATAACTGCTGTATTTGTATGTAGTGTATTTTCTGGGAGGTTCATTCCCAGCCAGATAACTGCTGTATTTGTATGTAGTGTATTTTCTGGGAGGTTCATTCCCAGCCAGATAACTGCTGTATTTGTATGTAGTGTATTTTCTGGGAGGTTCATTCCCAGCCAGATAACTGCTGTATTTGTTCATTCCCAGCCAGATAACTGTAGTGTATTTTCTGGGAGGTTCATTCCCAGCCAGATAACTGCTGTATTTGTATGTAGTGTATTTTCTGGGAGGTTCATTCCCAGCCAGATATTTGTATGTAGTGTATTTTCTGGGAGGTTCATTCCCAGCCAGATAACTGCTGTATTTGTATGTAGTGTATTTTCTGGGAGGTTCATTCCCAGCCAGATAACTGCTGTATTTGTATGTAGTGTATTTTCTGGGAGGTTCATTCCCAGCCAGATAACTGCTGTATTTGTATGTAGTGTATTTTCTGGGAGGTTCATTCCCAGCCAGATAACTGCTGTATTTGTATGTAGTGTATTTTCTGGGAGGTTCATTCCCAGCCAGATAACTGCTGTATTTGTATGTAGTGTATTTTCTGGGAGGTTCATTCCCAGCCAGATAACTGCTGTATTTGTATGTAGTGTATTTTCTGGGAGGTTCATTCCCAGCCAGATAACTGTATTTGTATTTGTATTTTCTGGGAGGTTCATTCCCAGCCAGATAACTGTGTATTTGTATGGTGTATTTTCTGAGGTTCATTCCCAGATAACTGCTGTATTTGTATGTAGTGTATTTTCTGGGAGATAACTGCTGTATTTGTATGTAGTGTATTTTCTGGGAGGTTCATTCCCAGCCAGATAACTGCTGTATTTGTATGTAGTGTATTTTCTGGGAGGTTCATTCCCAGCCAGATAACTGCTGTATTTGTATGTAGTGTATTTTCTGGGAGGTTCATTCCCAGCCAGATAACTGCTGTATTTGTATGTAGTGTATTTTCTGGGAGGTTCATTCCCAGCCAGATAACTGCTGTATTTGTATGTAGTGTATTTTCTGGGAGGTTCATTCCCAGCCAGATAACTGCTGTATTTGTATGTAGTGTATTTTCTGGGAGGTTCATTCCCAGCCAGATAACTGCTGTATTTGTATGTAGTGTATTTTCTGGGAGGTTCATTCCCAGCCAGATAACTGCTGTATTTGTATGTAGTGTATTTTCTGGGAGGTTCATTCCCAGCCAGATAACTGTATTTGTATGTAGTGTATTTTCTGGGAGGTTCATTCCCAGCCAGATAACTTTGTATTTGTATGTAGTGTATTTTCTGGGAGGTTCATTCCCAGCCAGATAACTGCTGTATTTGTATGTAGTGTATTTTCTGGGAGGTTCATTCCCAGCCAGATAACTGCTGTATTTGTATGTAGTGTATTTTCTGGGAGGTTCATTCCCAGCCAGATAACTGCTGTATTTGTATGTAGTGTATTTTCTGGGAGGTTCATTCCCAGCCAGATAACTGCTGTATTTGTATGTAGTGTATTTTCTGGGAGGTTCATTCCCAGCCAGATAACTGCTGTATTTGTATGTAGTGTATTTTCTGGGAGGTTCATTCCCAGCCAGATAACTGCTGTATTTGTATGTATTTTCTGTGTATTTTCTGGGAGGTTCATTCCCAGCCAGATAACTGCTGTATTTGTATGTAGTGTATTTTCTGGGGTTCATTCCCAGGATAACTCTGTATTTGTATTCTGGGAGGTTCCAGCCAGATAACTGCTGTATTTGTATGTAGTGTATTTTCTGGGAGGTTCATTCCCAGCCAGATAACTGCTGTATTTGTATGTAGTGTATTTTCTGGGAGGTTCATTCCCAGCCAGATAACTGCTGTATTTGTATGTAGTGTATTTTCTGGGAGGTTCATTCCCAGCCAGATAACTGCTGTATTTGTATGTAGTGCATTTTCTATTGCTCCTTGAAATAGAGAGAAGATTATTTTCCAATATGCTTCCAACTTGACCAACATATGAACAAGCTCAGCATCATCTGATTTATATCTCCAACATTTGCTATCGGATGGCACTTTTACTTTGTACATTTTAGAGGGAGTCAAGTAAGTTCTATTCATTATATTAAACTCAACCATTTTTCTTTAGATGCACTGCACGTTTCAAAGCAATTTTTCCATTCAATTTCTGGTATATTCATCTTCAAATCTTTACCCCATTTCTCTCGTAAGGGAAGGTCTAGTCCCCTTCTTTTGTCGTTTAAGAATTTATACACCCTAGATGCCAGGTGGCTTTTGTAATGGACATCCTTTATGAAACTTTCCAATTTGTTCAAATCATGTTTAAATGTAATTCATCTATCTGCCGACTTGACTGCCTGTGCAATTGGAATGATTCTAAAATGGTTGGTAAAGCCGATCTTATCCTTTAGTTCATTCAGACCCATAATTGTACAATCTTTATACAAATCAGACATGGTCCAAACTCACATCTGTAGCCAGTCTCTCCACAATACAGGTCTGTGATTAATTGATATGTGTGGGTTACTCCAGATATTTGTTTGAAAGGAGGTGCATAAGGAGACAACCATTTTAAGAACATTCCAAGAAGCAGATATAGTTGGATAATCTTTCAGATATTCAGGTAGTATTCAATCTAAGTGGCATGGGCTGGGACATTTCTTCTACAATTGCTAACCAAGAGGGGGGTTCTTTTGGTGGGTAGACGCAGTATATAGTTTGTCTTGTTACATATGAAATGTGTTTTCATATCCGGAAGTGTTTTGCATTTGGGGTTTCTTTGATTAGATATATCATTGTGTCTTGATACATACATGTGTTTTAGAATGTATAATTCATGTGGATATTTGTATACGTTTGCTAACAGCTGGTTCATGTACTGTAGTGTTTATCATTAAGAGCATAAACTTTGTTTTCCTTTGAAACCTTTCTCAGCTGTGTGCCAGAGAGAGTCCCCCTGGTCTGGCCTGTAGGTGGGATGAGTGCAGGGTTAACTGTGCTCTGTGCTCATAGATCCAGTAAAGCAGTACAGGCTGGACTCACTGCAGCTACCAGACACAGCCACAGTACTTAGATTAAACACCTGCTATCATCACTTGGAATATAGAATTAGAATGTGGTCACATAGTTGTTGTGGTTGTATTAGAATGAGGTCACATCTAGTGGTCACATCAGTGGTTGTATTAGTGTTCTTGGCACAGTTCTGTGGTTCCTCAAGGGAAAACGCTCTGTGGTTTTGTTTATCTCATTGTTTGTTGAAGTTTACTCAGCTCAGATTTGTCACAGAGATGTGGTATCCTTGGTAACGAAACAGGGCCCAGAAGGCCAGGCTGGGATGAGAAGGACTGTTTTCTCTCTCTCTCAATGTGTGTGTGTGTGTGTGTGTCTGTGTGTCTGTGTGTGTCTGTGTGTGTCTGTGTGTGTCTGTGTGTGTGTGTACGTGAGGATGATAGATGAGAGGGGAATTACCCATTTGTACAGAATAAGCAGGACTGCCCCCCCCTTCCCTCTCTCACTGTATCTCTGTCTCTCTCTCACTGTGTCTCTGTCTCTCTCTCACTGTGTCTCTGTCTCTGTCTCTCTCTCTCACTGTATCTCTGTCTCTCTCTCACTGCATCTCTGTCTCTGTCTCTCTCTCTCTCTCACTGTATCTCTGTCTCTGTCTCTCTCTCACTGCCTCTCTGTCTCTGTCTCTCTCTGACTGTCTCTGTCTCACTGTATCTCTGTCTCTCTCTCTCACTGTATCTCTGTCTCTGTCTCTCTCTCACAGTCTCTCTCTCTCACTGTATCTCTGTCTCTGTCTCTCTCTCACTGCATCTCTGTCTCTGTCTCTGTCTCTGTCTCTCTCTCTCTCTCTCTCTCTCTCTCTCTCTCTCTCTCTCTCTCTCTCTCTCTCTCTCTCTCTCTCTCTCTCTCTCTCTCTCTCACTGTATCTCTGTCTCTGTCTCTCTCTCACTGCCTCTCTGTCTCTGTCTCTCTCTGACTGTCTCTGTCTCACTGTATCTCTGTCTCTCTCTCACTGTCTCTCTGTCTCTGTCTCTCTCTCACTGTATCTCTTGCTCTGTCTCTCTCTCTCACTGTATCTCTGTCTCTGTCTCTCTCACACTGTATCTCTGTCTCTGTCCCTCTCTCACTGTATCTCTGTCTCTGTCTCTGTCTCTCTCTCACTGTATCTCTGTCTCTCTCTCTCTCACTGTATCTCTGTCTCTGTCTCTCTCTCACTGCATCGCTGTCTCTGTCTCTCTCTCACTGTATCTCTGTCTCTCTCTCTCTCTCTCTCTCTCTCTCTCTCTCTCTCTCTCTCTCTCTCTCTCTCTCTCTCTCTCTCTCTCTCTCTCTCTCTCTCTCTCTCTCTCTCTCTCTCTCTCTCTCACTGTATCTCTGTCTCTGTCCCTCTCTCACTGTATCTCTGTCTCTGTCTCTCTCTCTCACTGTATCTCTGTCTCTGTCTCTCTCTCACTGTCTCTCTGTCTCTGTCTCTCTCTCACTGTATCTCTGTCTCTGTCTCTCTCTCACTGTATCTCTGTCTCTGTCTCTATCTCACTGTATCTCTATCTCTGTCTCTCTCTCACTGTATCTCTGTCTCTGTCTCTCTCTCACTGTCTCTCTGTCTCTGTCTCTCTCACTGTATCGATGTCTCTGTCTCTCTCTCACTGCATCTCTGTCTCTGTTTCTGTCTCTCTCTCTCTCTCACTGTATCTCTGTCTCTGTCTCTCTCTCACTGTCTCTCTGTCTCTCTCACACTGCATCTCTGTCTCTGTCTCTCTCTCTCTCACTATATTTCTGTCTCTGTCTCTCTCTCTCACTGTCTCTCTGTCTCTGTCTCACTGTATCTCTGTCTCTGTCTCTCTCTCACTGCATCTCTGTCTCTGTCTCTCTCTCACTGTGTCTCTGACTCTGTCTCTCTCTCACTGTATTTCTGTCTCTCTCCCTCTCTCACTGTATCTCTGTCTCTGTCTCTCTCTCACTGTATCTCTGTCTCTGTCTCTCTCTCACTGTATCTCTGTCTCTGTCTTTCTCTCACTGTGTCTCTGTCTCTGTCTCTCTCTCACTGTATCTCTTGCTCTGTCTCTCTCTCATTGCATCTCTGTCTCTGTCTCTGTCTCTCTCTCACTGTATCTCTGTCTCTGTCTCTCTCACTGTATCTCTGTCTCTGTCTCTCTCACTGTATCTCTGTCTCTGTCTCTCTCACTGTATCTCTGTCTCTGTCTCTCTCACTGTATCTCTGTCTCTGTCCCTCTCTCACTGTATCTCTGTCTCTGTCTCTCTCTCTCTCTCTCTCATTGTATCTCTGTCTCTGTCTCTCTCTCACTGTCTCTCTGTCTCTGTCTCTGTCTCTCTCTCACTGTGTCTCTGTCTCTGTCTCTCTCTCACTGTATTTCTGTCTCTCTCCCTCTCTCACTGTATCTCTGTCTCTGTCTCTCTCTCACTGTATCTCTTGCTCTGTCTCTCTCTCTCACTGCATCTCTGTCTCTGTCTCTGTCTCTCTCTCACTGTATCTCTGTCTCTGTCTCTCTCTCACTGTATCTCTGTCTCTCTCCCTCTCTCACTGTGTCTCTGTCTCTCTCTCACTGTATCTCTGTCTCTGTCTTTCTCTCACTGTGTCTCTGTCTCTGTCCCTCTCTCACTGTATCTCTGTCTCTGTCTCTCTCTCACTGTATCTCTGTCTCTCTCTCTCTCACTGCATCTCTGTCTCTGCCTCTGTCTCTGTCTCTCTCTCACTGTATCTCTGTCTCTGTCTCTCTCTCACTGCATCTCTGTCTCTGTCTCTGTCTCTCTCTCACTGTATCTCTGTCTCTGTCTCTCTCACTGTATCTCTGTCTCTGTCTCTCTCTCACTGTATCTCTGTCTCTGTCTCTCTCTCTCACTGTATCTCTGTCTCTCTCTCCCTCTCTCACTGTATCTCTGTCTCTGTCCCTCTCTCACTGTATCTCTATCTCTCTCTCTCTCGCTCTCTCTCACTCACACTCTCTCATTCTATCACTCTCTGTTTCTCTCACTCTGTCTCCCCCCCTCTCTCTCTCCCTCTCTGTCTCTCTTTCTCTCTCACTCGCTCTCTCTATTTCTCTCGCTTTCTCTCTCTCCCTCACTCCCCCTCTGTGGGCACAGGAACACTCAAAGAGCAAACCGTG
>NC_060181.1:71240439-71285439 GCF_021184085.1 Oncorhynchus gorbuscha
AGGACTCTCTCTGAGGATAATCTGGATTATGTCTGACAAGGACTCTCATTGAGGATAGCCTGGATTATGTCTGACAAGGACTCTCATTGAGGATAGCCTGGATTATGTCTGACAAGGACTCTCACTGAGGATAGTCTGGATTATGTCTGACAAGGACTCTCTCTGAGGATAATCTGGATTAGGTCTGACAAGGACTCTGTCTGAGGATAGTCTGGATTATGTCTGACAAGGACTCTCACTGAGGATAGTCTGGATTAGGTCTGACAAGGACTCTCTCTGAGGATAGTGTGGATTAGATCTGACAAGGACTCTCATTGAGGATAGTCTGGATTATGGCTGACAAGGACTCTCACTGAGGATAGTCTGGATTAGGTCTGACAAGGACTCTCACTGAGGATAGTCTGGATTATGTCTGACAAGGACTCTCATTGAGGATAGTCTGGATTATGTCTGACAAGGACTCTCATTGAGGATAGTCTGGATTATGTCTGACAAGGACTCTCACTGAGAATAGTCTGGATTATGTCTGACAAGGACTCTCATTGAGGATAGTCTGGATTATGTCTGACAAGGACTCTCATTGAGGATAGTCTGGATTATGTCTGACAAGGACTCTCACTGAGAATAGTCTGGATTATGTCTGACAAGGACTCTCTCTGAGGATAATCTGGATTATGTCTGACAAGGACTCTCATTGAGGATAGCCTGGATTATGTCTGACAAGGACTCTCATTGAGGATAGCCTGGATTATGTCTGACAAGGACTCTCATTGAGGATAGCCTGGATTATGTCTGACAAGGACTCTCATTGAGGATAGCCTGGATTATGTCTGACAAGGACTCTCATTGAGGATAGCCTGGATTATGTCTGACAAGGACTCTCATTGAGGATAGCCTGGATTATGTCTGACAAGGACTCTCACTGAGGATAGTCTGGATTATGTCTGACAAGGACTCTCTCTGAGAATAATCTGGATTAGGTCTGACAAGGACTCTGTCTGAGGATAGTCTGGATTATGTCTGACAAGGACTCTCACTGAGGATAGTCTGGATTAGGTCTGACAAGGACTCTCTCTGAGGATAGTGTGGATTAGATCTGACAAGGACTCTCATTGAGGATAGTCTGGATTATGGCTGACAAGGACTCTCACTGAGGATAGTCTGGATTAGGTCTGACAAGGACTCTCACTGAGGATAGTCTGGATTATGTCTGACAAGGACTCTCATTGAGGATAGTCTGGATTATGTCTGACAAGGACTCTCACTGAGGATAGTCTGGATTATGTCTGACAAGGACTCTCATTGAGGATAGTCTGGATTATGTCTGACAAGGACTCTCATTGAGGATAGTCTGGATTAGGGTTGACAAGGACTCTCATTGAGGATAGCCTGGATTATGTCTGACAAGGACTCTCATTGAGGATAGCCTGGATTATGTCTGACAAGGACTCTCATTGAGGATAGCCTGGATTATGTCTGACAAGGACTCTCATTGAGGATAGCCTGGATTATGTCTGACAAGGACTCTCATTGAGGATAGCCTGGATTATGTCTGACAAGGACTCTCATTGAGGATAGCCTGGATTATGTCTGACAAGGACTCTCATTGAGGATAGCCTGGATTATGTCTGACAAGGACTCTCTTTGAGGATAGCCTGGATTATGTCTGACAAGGACTCTCATTGAGGATAGCCTGGATTATGTCTGACAAGGACTCTCATTGAGGATAGCCTGGATTATG
The DNA here is from genome assembly GCF_021184085.1 of Oncorhynchus gorbuscha. Classification (NCBI taxonomy): domain Eukaryota; kingdom Metazoa; phylum Chordata; class Actinopteri; order Salmoniformes; family Salmonidae; genus Oncorhynchus; species Oncorhynchus gorbuscha. The sequence continues at coordinate 71,242,181 of NC_060181.1, forward strand.
TCTGACAAGGACTCTCACTGAGGATAGTCTGGATTATGTCTGACAAGGACTCTCATTGAGGATAGCCTGGATTATGTCTGACAAGGACTCTCATTGAGGATAGTCTGGATTATGTCTGACAAGGACTCTCTCTGAGGATAATCTGGATTATGTCTGACAAGGACTCTCACTGAGGATAGTCTGGATTATGTCTGACAAGGACTCTCTCTGAGGATAATCTGGATTATGTCTGACAAGGACTCTCTCTGAGGATAGCCTGGATTATGTCTGACAAGGACTCTCACTGAGGATAGTCTGGATTATGTCTGACAAGGACTCTCATTGAGGATAGCCTGGATTATGTCTGACAAGGACTCTCATTGAGGATAGCCTGGATTATGTCTGACAAGGACTCTCATTGAGGATAGCCTGGATTATGTCTGACAAGGACTCTCATTGAGGATAGCCTGGATTATGTCTGACAAGGACTCTCACTGAGGATAGTCTGGATTATGTCTGACAAGGACTCTCTCTGAGGATAATCTGGATTAGGTCTGACAAGGACTCTGTCTGAGGATAGTCTGGATTATGTCTGACAAGGACTCTCACTGAGGATAGTCTGGATTAGGTCTGACAAGGACTCTCTCTGATGATAGTATGGATTAGATCTGACAAGGACTCTCATTGAGGATAGTCTGGATTATGGCTGACAAGGACTCTCACTGAGGATAGTCTGGATTAGGTCTGACAAGGACTCTCACTGAGGATAGTCTGGATTATGTCTGACAAGGACTCTCATTGAGGATAGTCTGGATTATGTCTGACAAGGACTCTCACTGAGGATAGTCTGGATTATGTCTGACAAGGACTCATTGAGGATAGTCTGGATTATGTCTGACAAGGACTCTCACTGAGGATAGTCTGGATTATGTCTGACAAGGACTCTCATTGAGGATAGTCTGGATTAGGGTTGACAAGGACTCTCACTGAGGATAATCTGGATTAGGTTTGACAAGGACTCTCACTGAGGATAGTCTCGATTATGTCTGACAAGGACTCTCACTGAGGATAATCTGGATTAGGTCTGACAAGGACTCTCACTGAGAATAGTCTGGATGAGGTCTGGAAAGGACTCTCTCTGAGGATAGGTGTCATTACAGACCCTGGTTCAATTCCAGGCTGTATCAATACCGGTCGTTATTGGGAGTCCCATAGGGCGGTGCACAATTGGCCCAGCGTCGTCCCTGTTAGGGTTTGGCCGGGGTAGGCCATCATTGTAAATAAGAATTTGTTCTTAACTGACATGCCTAGTTAAATAATGGTAAAAAATGTATATAAAATTATCTCTGAGAATTCCATTTACATTACATTACATTTAAGTCATTTAGCAGACGCTCTTATCCAGAGCGACTTACAAATTGGTGCATTCACCTTATGACATCCAGTGGAACAGCCACTTTACAATAGTGCATCTACATATTTTAAGGGGGAGGGGGGGGTGAGAAGGATTACTTTATCCTATCCTAGGTATTCCTTAAAGAGGTGGGGTTTCAGGTGTCTCCGGAAGGTGGTGATTGACTCCGCTGTCCTGGCGTCGTGAGGGAGTTTGTTCCACCATTGGGGAGCCAGAGCAGCGAACAGTTTTGACTGGGCTGAGCGGGAACTGTACTTCCTCAGTGGTAGGGAGGCGAGCAGGCCAGAGGTGGATGAACGCAGTGCCCTTATTTGGGTGTAGGGCCTGATCAGAGCCTGGAGGTACTGAGGTGCCGTTCCCCTCACAGCTCCGTAGGCAAGCACCATGGTCTTGTAGCGGATGCGAGCTTCAACTGGAAGCCAGTGGAGAGAGCGGAGGAGCGGGGTGACGTGAGAGAACTTGGGAAGGTTGAACACTAGACGGGCTGCGGCGTTCTGGATGAGTTGAAGGGGTTTAATGGCACAGGCAGGGAGCCCAGCCAACAGCGAGTTGCAGTAATCCAGACGGGAGATGACAAGTGCCTGGATTAGGACCTGCGCCGCTTCCTGTGTGAGGCAGGGTCGTACTCTGCGGATGTTGTAGAGCATGAACCTACAGGAACGGGCCACCGCCTTGATGTTAGTTGAGAACGACAGGGTGTTGTCCAGGATCACGCCAAGGTTCTTAGCGCTCTGGGAGGAGGACACAATGGAGTTGTCAACCGTGATGGCGAGATCATGGAACGGGCAGTCCTTCCCCGGGAGGAAGAGCAGCTCCGTCTTGCCGAAGTTCAGCTTGAGATGGTGATCCGTCATCCACACTGATATGTCTGCCAGACATGCAGAGATGCGATTCGCCACCTGGTCATCAGAAGGGGGAAAGGAGAAGATTAATTGTGTGTCGTCTGCATAGCAATGATAGGAGAGACCATGTGAGGTTATGACAGAGCCAAGTGACTTGGTGTATAGCGAGAATAGGAGAGGGCCTAGAACAGAGCCCTGGGGGACACCAGTGGTGAGAGCGCATGGTGAGGAGACAGATTCTCGCCACGCCACCTGGTAGGAGCGACCTGTCAGGTAGGACGCAATCCAAGCGTGGGCCACGCCGGAGATGCCCAACTCGGAGAGGGTGGAGAGGAGGATCTGATGGTTCACAGTATCGAAGGCAGCCGATAGGTCTAGAAGGATGAGAGCAGAGGAGAGAGAGTTAGCTTTAGCGGTGCGGAGCGCCTCCGTGATACAGAGAAGAGCAGTCTCAGTTGAATGACTAGTCTTGAAACCTGACTGATTTGGATCAAGAAGGTCATTCTGAGAGAGATAGCGGGAGAGCTGACCAAGGACGGCACGTTCAAGAGTTTTGGAGAGAAAAGAAAGAAGGGATACTGGTCTGTAGTTGTTGACATCGGAGGGATCGAGTGTAGGTTTTTTCAGAAGGGGTGCAACTCTCGCTCTCTTGAAGACGGAAGGGACGTAGCCAGCGGTCAGGGATAAGTTGATGAGCGAGGTGAGGTAAGGGAGAAGGTCTCCGGAAATGGTCTGGAGAAGAGAGGAGGGGATAGGGTCAAGCGGGCAGGTTGTTGGGCGGCCGACCGTCACAAGACGCGAGATTTCATCTGGAGAGAGAGGGGAGAAAGAGGTCAGAGCACAGGGTAGGGCACTGTGAGCAGAACCAGCGGTGTCGTTTGACTTAGCAAACGAGGATCGGATGTCGTCGACCTTCTTTCCCAAGATGAGAATAATCAGGGCTGTCCTCTGTGCACCATAGTGCACTGAGGGATGGAGGTTAGTGAGGGTGAAGAGAGGGGGTTGGTCAGATCTCCCCCAGCCCCAGTAAACTCTCTGATCCGAGGTTGACAATATAATCCATATTAGAAGACTGGGGTTGCATCACAAATTGAACTCTATTCCCTATGTAGTGCCCAGGGCCCTGGTCAAAGGTAGTGCACTATATAGGGAATAGGGTGCCATTTTGGATATCTCATCCTCTCCTCCCTCCAATCATGAAATATGAAATTACAAACGTGTTAGTGTTGTCTTTCCCTGACTGGCTGAGGGTTTAAATCCAGGCTGGATGGATTTGGTATCGTGGGGGGTTAACGTAATTATTTCCTGTGTTTGTGTGTGTGTGCGTGCGTGCATATATGTGTTTGTGCATGTTTGTGTGTGTCTGCTGCTATGAGTCTCCAATCTATGGAGGAGGAGAGAGGAAAAACAACAACGAAACTAGATGACGGTTAATATCACCAATAAGACAAGGTCTGTCTGGCCGAAAGCCACATCTATCATGTCTGAAAGGCTGATAAAGCGTTATTGTACTCAGGGCGGAGGACTCCTTTAGCTGTTCCTCTAGGCAAGATTCTGTACTTTCTTTGTGTCTAAACAGCTTTGTGATTTCACACTTTATTTATATTTATAGATGACAAACCAGTTTGTTATTACGGCACATGAACGTTAACATGTTCAAAATGGCATTACTGCAACAACAAAAAATCATTTAGATGAAATGCCTCTCCTGTAAAGTAGTGACGTGTGTGTGTGTGTGTCAGTACTTTGTCCTGATGTGTTTCCCTGTGTTTTCTCCTATCCTACAGAGATCCTACAGGGCGGTGTCTATGTCGACCAGAATAAGTTCCTGTGCCACGCAGACACCATCCACTGGCAAGACATCGTCAAGAACGCCCGCGTCAGCCCTCTGGTTGTGCCAACCAATAGCAGTGTTACATGTGAGTAGCTCACCAATGGAAAACGTAGACTCATTTTCTTAACACTTTTATATGTAGCCTGGATGTCTTTTACAATAATAAGAAGAGCCACCAATATCATAGTAACTCACCAACAAAAGAAAGTCTATCCATCCAGCCACGTTCTCATACACAAATAAATTATTTCACCAATTTACCTTTATAGCTTTCAGGACAATGGAGAGAGACAAACTATGTTATAAACACATGGTGACAGACGCATATAGGACAATGCTGCCATGAACAGAATTAAGATCATAATATCTCAACATGTCACATCTAAGGGCCTACAAAATATACCTTGCTCAACTGTGACCCTAATGAAATGACATCACAGATGTACCATATTAACCGAGAAGTGGCTACACAAGAAGTGTCAACAGCCAGAAAAGCAATCACTTATTATACGTCCCAAATGGAAACTTATTCCTATACACTGTTGTGTACTACTTTTGACCAGAGCTCTATGGGAAGTAGTACACTATAAAGGTGATAGGGTGCCATTCGGGATACACTTAGTAACCTGAATCCGTAAAACAACAGTTCCAAGAAATGCATAATCTCTCAGTAATGCCTTTCTGTAATCGAAGAGAAGACAAGTGAACATAATTATTATTTTTTTATAGCACAAACATGCCATCGGCCTAATCTGACGAAGGGAGTCGAGGGGGGGGGGGGGGGCGGGGGGGGGGTGGTTTATGTCGTCTTATGTTATTGCTCTTCTGACCTGATTTTTTCTCATTGTCCCACGAGTCTGTTTGTAACCCTTGCTCTATAGTTCCCTCGTGTTTTATGGAGTGGTTTTGTCATTGGTTGGTGATATATCTGTTGATTTTGGTTTATTCTTTATTTATTGTATGTTTTTATTTGTTATTAATGACTAGCTGTCCTAGAACAACCTCTGGATCTGCCAACCTTCAAACACCAGCTCACAGCATTGATGATATGTCAGCATCATCCATTTATATTGCATTCTCTTCATTGGTCTCACTCAATACTTTTCATAATCTGATTTACGCACGAACGCACGCACGTACACACACACACACACATACAAACAGTGCAGACACTACACATCCTACTAAAGATCAAAGGGGGTCTGGAAACTTGTAATCCATCTTTAGACTATAATCTCCTCTATTCTTGGGGCAACTCCAGTTTTTTTTCTGTTTTTATTGGCTCTTCAAAACAACAAAGGAATTTGAAATCGACTCCCTATCAATCCACGTATAAGCCTCTCTAGCTCTCATAGCCAAACCCATAACACAGAAAGTTGTAAAGTCATTTCGTTTCGACATTTTAACCTTCAGTAGTGAAACATTATGATGCGGAGAGAAAGAGTGTGATAGTTGTACTGAAGGTCAAGGGGAATTAGAATGTAGATAGTAAGACCTTGGACACTAAAGCCTGGTTATGACATCATATACAACTCTGTGTGGGCTCAGGTATATATGTTACAGATAGACATGCCTTTATCTCCAGCTCCCCAGCTTTCCCCATTACCATGTCTCCTCTCCTGATCAGCTTCTACTGACTGGTGTTTTTATGCTAACCTAGAACGACAGCAAAGAGGGAGGGAAAGAGTGAGAGAAAGGGAGGTATAACAGAAGAGGCTTTCATGGTTCAGTTTGTCGCCCAGAGAGGAGAAACCTGATCAAAAGACAGTGAAGTGGTTCATATTACTCATAGATATGACTTATTTTACAATATTACTGACTTATTTTACAATATTACTGACTTATTGTACAATATTACAGATAGATATGACTTATTTTACAATATTACTGACTTATTTTACAATATTACTGATAGGTATGACTTATTTTACAATATTACTGATAGATATGACTTATTTTACAATATTACTGACTTATTTTACAATATTACTGATAGAAATGACTTATTTTACAATATTACTGACTTATTTTACAATATTACTGATAGGTATGACTTATTTTACAATATTACTGATAGATATGACTTATTTTACAATATTACTGATAGATATGACTTATTTTACAATATTACTGACTTATTTTACAATATTACTGATAGAAATTACTTATTTTACAATATTACTGATAGATATGACTTATTTACAATATTACTGATAGATATAAAAAATATTTAAAAAAACATTGAATGTATTTATATAGCCCTTCGTACATCAGCTGATATCTCAAAGTGCTGTACAGAAACCCAGCCTAAAACCTCAAACAGCAAGCAATGCAGGTGTAGAAGCACGGTGGCTAGGAAAAACTCCCCAGAAAGGCCAAAACCTAGGAAGAAACCTAGAGAGGAACCAGGCTATGTGGGGTGGCCAGTCCTCTTCTGGCTGTGCCGGGTGGAGATTATAACAGAACCAGAACCAGGCCAAGATGTTCAAATGTTCATAAATGACCAGCATGGTCAAATAATAATAATCACAGGCAGAACAGTTGAAACTGGAGCAGCAGCACGGCCAGGTGGACTGGGGACAGCAAGGAGTCATCAGGTCAGGTAGTCCTGAGGCATGGTCCTAGGGCTCAGGTCCTCCCAGAGAGAGAAAGAAAGAGAGAAAGAGAGAATTAGAGAGAGCATACTTAAATTCACACAGGACACCGGATAGGACAGGAGAAGTACTCCAGATATAACAAACTGACTCTAGCCCCCGACACATAAACTACTGCAGCATAAATACTGGAGGCTGAGACAGGAGGGGTCAGGAGACACTGTGGCCCTATCCGATGACACCCCCGGACAGGGCCAAACAGGAAGGATATAACCCCACCCACTTTGCCAAAGCACAGCCCCCACACCACTAGAGGGATATCTTCAACCACCAACTTACCATCTTGAGACAAGGCCGAGTATAGCCCACAAAGATCTCCGCCACGGCACAACCCAAGGGGGGGGGGGCGCCAACCCAGACAGGAAGATCACATCAGTGACTCAACCCATTCAAGTGACGCACCCCTCCTAGGGACGGTATGAAAGAGCCCTAGTACGCCAGTGACCCTGTAATAGGGTTAGAGGCAGAGGATCGCAGTGGAAAGAGGGGAACCGGCCAGGCAGAGACAGCAAGGGCGGTTCGTTGCTCCAGAGCCTTTCCGTTCACCTTCACACTCGTGGGCCAGAATACACTAAATCATATTACCCACTGAAAAGATGAGTCTTCAGTAAAGACTTAAAGGTTGAGACTGAGTTTGTGTCTCTCACATGGGTAGGCAGACCATTCCATAAAAATGGAGCTCTGTAGGAAAAAGCCCTGCCTCCAGCTGTTTGCTTAGAAATTATAGGGACAATTAGGAGGCCTGCGTCTTGTGACCGTAGCGTACGTGTAGGTATGTACGGCAGGACCAAATCAGAGAGATAGGTAGGAGCAAGCCCATGTAATGCTTTGTAGGTTAGCAGTAAAACCTTGAAATCAGCCCTTGCCTTGACAGGAAGCCAGTGTAGGTAGGCTAGCACTGGAGTAATATGATCAAATTTTTTGGTTCTAGTCAGGATTCTAGCAGCCGTATTTAGCACTAACTGAAGTTTATTTAGTGCTTTATCCGGGTAGCCGGAAAGTAGAGCATTGCAGTAGTCTAACCTAGAAGTGACAAAAGCATGGATTAATTTTTCTGCATCATTTTTGGACAGAAAGTTTCAGATTTTTGCAATGTTACATAGATGGAAAAAAGCTGTCCTTGAAACAGTCTTGATATGTTCTTCAAAAGAGAGATCAGGGTCCAGAGTAACGCAGAGGTCCTTCACAGTTTTATTTGAGACGACTGTACAACCATTAAGATTGATAGTCAGATTCAACAGAAGAGCTCTTTGTTTCTTGGGAGCTAGAACAAGCATCTCTGTTTTGTCCCAGTTTAAAAGTAGATATGACTTATTTACAATATTACTGACTTATTTACAATATTACTGATAGATATGACTTATTTTACAATATTACTGATAGATATGACTTATTTACAATATTACTGATAGATATGACTTATTTCACAATATTACTGATAGATATGACTTATTTACAATATTACTGACTTATTTTACAATATTACTAATAGATATGACTTATTTTACAATATTACTGACTTATTTTACAATATTACTGATAGATATGACTTATTTTACAATATTACTGATAGATATGACTTATTTACAATATTACTGACTTATTGTACAGCATGTGTTACAATTCCTATTGAGTAAGGGCAAGTGAGTGATTGAGTGAGGGAGGGAGAGATGGAGAGAAGGGTAGCAAAGGACAGTTGATGGAGTCCGAGCGAGTACCAGCCCACTGGGCACACACTGGTTGAATCAATGTTGTTTCCTCGTCATTTCAAAGAGATTACGTTGAACCAATGTAGAATAGACGTTGAATTGACGTCTGTGCCCAGTGGGAGGGATGGATGGATGAAAAGAGGGAGGGATGAAGAGAGGGATAGACGAAGGGAGCTAGAGATGTCAGAGAGAGCGTCAGTCTTAAATATAATTGTTTTTTACTGAAGTGGAACAGAGACAGAGGACGCCATTCAGCACTCATCCAGCCTCACTCTGCAATTACCAAGCAGTCAATTAAGCCCTCCAAAACACAGCTAGCACTAATATAGCAGCAGAGTTTCTAGCTAGTAGCTGTTGTCGCTGACTCTCACCCCTACAGCAGTCATTAATAAGACAACTCTAGTACAGTGCATTAAGGACACAAAACAGTAGAGTGTCACTGTTGAAATCATCATAGCCTTAAGCATGCCAGTGCTTAAAAAAGGAGCTAGTAAGATGGGTGGTTTGATCATAATATCTCTGCTATGGAAAGTATTTGACTGGATAATTTACACCCATGTCGTCCACAGGTCAGAAGTGTCACGTATCCTGTAATGGTCGCTGCTGGGGCCCAAAGGAGGACCAGTGTCAGACCTGTGAGTACCTCCCTGCAGTCTCTCTCTCTCTCTTTTTCTCTCTCACTCTCTCATTCGTTCGCTTTCTTTCTCCCCTGCCTCTCACCCACGACACGCAGACAGGCAGCACAGGAGTGCACTTTAACACTGCCAGCATAATTGGCTTTGGCCCTGTGGCCCTCCCACAGACTCTTCTATTCTCTCTCTCTCTCGCTCTCTTTTTTTCCCTCTCTCTCGCTCTCTCTCACTCTCCTCTCCCTCTCTCACTATCTTATTTTCCCCATCGTCTCCTCCTCCGGCTCATGCCCCATCTCGCCCTCCTCCACAATGCCAGATTTAAAATCCTTGCCTCCTCAGGCTTAAACAACTGTGATTTCCCCTGCTACCCACTCCAATGACTGCCCTGCGTTAAGTCAAACTGTTAAACAACACACCGTCTGTTGCCTCACCTGTGAGCCAGTCTGAAGATAGCTGTGGTGTGTGAGAGGTAACCTGGGTTAGCTGTGTAAGCACATAGGACTGACCATCACAAACGCTCAGACACAGACACAGACACACACACACACACACACACACACACACACACACACACACACACACACACACACACACACACACACACACACACACACACACACACACACACACACACACACACACACACACACACACACACACACACACACACACACACACACACACACACACACACACACTACCACTCAGCAGCACTCAGCCCAGAGGGGTGTCTCTCTCTGTCTGCGGGAGGGTGGTACCACATGGGGCTAATAACAGCACAGCGTTTAGCTTCTTAGATATACAGTACTGCTAGTATTCGTAGATATACAGTACTGCTAGTATATTATGTCTGATATATTACTACGCCTTAGTCTCCTGCTGTGAAGGGATGTGTGTTACGTACCTTATCCATACCTTCGTGGACAAGCACCTGTTTAAGAAGATAGGGCTTGACACACACACAGTTTCTTTCTAACAGGAGAAGGTGTGCTGTAACAGTCCTGTAGTAAACACCATTAGGGTTGAGTTGAGGAAGAAGTCAAACTGCCTGTAAATTCCCTCTTCTGTCTCTAATTAATCACTCTCATGTCCTGTCTGAGTACTTCTACCTCAGCCTGTCTGTCTGTCTATCCCAGGCCCCCATGTGCTTCTGTCACTGTACTGTACATGTCTTTCATTTCTCTCCATCTGTGGTATTCTCTCTTTTTACCCAGAATGTTCCATGTATTTCCCCTATTCTCTTTACTGTATGTATTTCCCCTATTCTCTTTACTGTATGTATTTCCCCTATTCTCTTTACTGTATGTATTTCCCCTATTCTCTTTACTGTATGTATTTCCCCTATTCTCTTTACTGTATGTATTTCCCCTATTCTCTTTACTGTATGTATTTCCCCTATTCTCTTTACTGTATGTATTTCCCCTATTCTCTTTACTGTATGTATTTCCCCTATTCTCTTTACTGTATGTATTTCCCTATTCTCTTTACTGTATGTATTTCCCTATTCTCTTTACTGTATGTATTTCCCCTATTCTCTTTACTGTATGTATTTCCCCTATTCTCTTTACTGTATGTATTTCCCCTATTCTCTTTACTGTATGTATTTCCCTATTCTCTTTACTGTATGTATTTCCCTATTCTCTTTACTGTATGTATTTCCCCTATTCTCTTTACTGTATGTATTTCCCTATTCTCTTTACTGTATGTATTTCCCCTATTCTCTTTACTGTATGTATTTCCCCTATTCTCTTTACTGTATGTATTTCCCCTATTCTCTTTACTGTATGTATTTCCCCTATTCTCTTTACTGTATGTATTTCCCCTATTCTCTTTACTGTATGTATTTCCCCTATTCTCTTTACTGTATGTATTTCCCCTATTCTCTTTACTGTATGTATTTCCCCTATTCTCTTTACTGTATGTATTTCCCCTATTCTCTTTACTGTATGTATTACCCCTATTATCTTTACTGTATGTATTTCTCCTATTCTCTTTACTGTATGTATTTCCCCTAGTATCTTTACTGTATGTATTTCCCCTATTCTCTCTCTATCCCTCTCCCTCCCTCTCTCTCTCTCTCTCTCTCTCTCTCTCTCTCTCTCTCTCTCTCTCTCTCTCTCTCTCTCTCTCTCTCTCTCTCTCTCTCAAATCAATTCAATTCAATTCAAGGGCTTTATTGGCATGGGAAACATGTGTTAACATTGCCAAAGCAAGTGAGGTAGACAACATACAAAGTGAATATATAAAGTGAAAAACAACCAAATTTAACAGTAAACACATACAGAAGTTTAAAAACAGTAAAGACATTACAAATGTCATATTATATATATATATACAATGTACAAATAGTTAAAGGACACAAGATAAAATGAATAAGCATAAATATGGGTTGTATTTACAATGGTGTTTGTTCTTCACTGGTTGCCCTTTTCTCGTGGCAACAGGTCACAAATCTTGCTGCTGTGATGGCACACTGTGGAATTTCACCCAAAAGATATGGGAGTTTTTCAAAATTGGATTTGTTTTCGAATTCTTTGTGGATCTGTGTAATCTGGGGGAAATATGTCTCTCTAATATGGTCATACATTGGGCAGGAGGTTAGGAAGTGCAGCTCAGTTTCCACCTCATTTTGTGGGCAGTGAGCACATAGCCTGTCTTCTCTTGAGAGCCATGTCTGCCTACGGCGGCCTTTCTCAATAGCAAGGCTATGCTCACTGAGTCTGTACATAGTCAAAGCTTTCCTTAATTTTGGGTCAGTCACAGTGGTCAGGTATTCTGCCGCTGTGTACTCTCTGTGTAGGGCCAAATAGCATTCTAGTTTGCTCTGTTTTTTTGGTAATTCTTTCCAATGTGTTAAGTAATTATCTTTTTGTTTTCTCATGATTTGGTTGGGTCTAATTGTGCTGTTGTCCTGGGGCTCTGTAGGGTGTGTTTGTGTTTGTGAACAGAGCCCCAGGACCAGCTTGCTTAGGGGACTCTTCTCCAGGTTCATCTCTCTGTAGGTAATGGCTTTGTTATGGAAGGTTTGTGAATCGCTTCCTTTTAGGTGGTTGTAGAATTTAACGGCTCTTTTCTGGATTTTGATAATTAGTGGGTATCGGCCTAATTCTGCTCTGCATGCATTATTTGGTGTTTTACGTTGTACACGGAGGATATTTTTGCGGAATTCTGCGTGCAGAGTCTCAATTTGGTGTTTGTCCCATTTTGTGAGGTCTTGGTTGGTGAGCGGACCCCAGACCTCACAACCATAAAGGGCAATGGGCTCCTTTACTGATTCAAATATTTTTAGCCAAATCCTAATTGGTATGTTGAAATTTATGTTTCTTTTGATGGCATAGAATGCCCTTCTTGCCTTGTCTCTCAGATCGTTCACAGCTTTGTGGAAGTTACCTGTGGCGCTGATGTTTAGGCCAAGGTATGTATAGTTTTTTTGTGTGCTCTAGGGCAACAGTGTCTAGATGGAATTTGTATTTGTGGTCCTGGTGACTGGACCTTTTTTGGAACACCATTATTTTGGTCTTACTGAGATTTACTGTCAGGGCCCAGGTCTGACAGAATCTGTGCATAAGATCTAGGTGCTGCTGTAGGCCCTCCTTGGTTGGTGACAGAAGCACCAGATCATCAGCAAACAGCAGACATTTGACGTCGGATTCTAACAGGGGGAGGCCGGGTGCTGCAGACTTTTCTAGTGCCCGCGCCAATTCGTTGATATATATGTTGAAGAGGGTGGGGCTTAAGCTGCATCCCTGTCTAACCCCACGACCCTGTGTGAAGAAATGTGTGTGTTTTTTGCCAATTTTAACCGCACACTTGTTGTTTGTGTACATGGATTTTATAATGTCGTATGTTTTACCCCCAACACCACTTTCCATCAGTTTGTATAGCAGACCCTCATGCCAGATTGAGTCGAAGGCTTTTTTGAAATCAACAAAGCATGAGAAGACTTTGCCTTTGTTTTGGTTTGTTTGGTTGTCAATTAGGGTGTGCAGGGTGAATACATGGTCTGTTGTACGGTAATTTGGTAAAAAGCCAATTTGTCATTTGCTCAGTACATTGTTTTCATTGAGGAAATGTACGAGTCTGCTGTTAATAATAATGCAGAGGATTTTCCCAAGGTTACTGTTGACACATATTCCACGGTAGTTATTGGGGTCAAATTTGTCTCCACTTTTGTGGATTGGGGTGATCAGTCCTTGGTTCCAAATATTGGGGAAGATGCCAGAGCTAAGTATGATGTTAAAGAGTTTTAGTATAGCCAATTGGAATTTGTTGTCTGTATATTTGATCATTTCATTGAGGACACAATCGGCACCACAGGCCTTTTTGGGTTGAAGGGTTTTTATTTTGTCCTGTAACTCATTCAATGTAATTGGAGAATCCAGTGGGTTCTGGTAGTCTTTAATAGTTGATTCTAAGATCTGTATTTGATCATGTATATGTTTTTGCTCTTTGTTCTTTGTTATAGAACCAAAAAGATTGGAGAAGTGGTTTACCCATACATCTCCATTTTGGATAGATAATTCTTCGTGTTGTTGCTTGTTTAGTGTTTTCCAATTTTCCCAGAAGTGGTTAGAGTCTATGGATTCTTCAATTGCATTGAGCTGATTTCTAACATGCTGTTCCTTCTTTTTCCGTAGTGTATTTCTGTATTGTTTTAGTGATTCACCATAGTGAAGGCGTAGACTCAGGTTTTCCGGGTCTCTATGTTTTTGGTTGGACAGGTTTCTCAATTTCTTTCTTAGATTTTTGCATTCTTCATCAAACCATTTGTCATTATTGTTAATTTTCTTCGGTTTTCTATTTGAGATTTTTAGATTTGATAGGGAAGCTGAGAGGTCAAATATACTGTTAAGATTTTCTACTGCCAGGTTTACACCTTCACTATTACAGTGGAACATTTTACCCAGGAAATTGTCTAAAAGGGATTGAATTTGTTGTTGCCTAATTGTTTTTTTGGTAGGTTTCCAAACTGCATTCCTTCCATCTATAGCATTTCTTAATGTTACTCAGTTCCTTTGGCTTTGATGCCTCATGATTGTGTATTGCTCTGTTTAAGTAGACTGTGATTTTGCTGTGGTCTGATAGGGGTGTCAGTGGGCTGACTGTGAACGCTCTGAGAGATTCTGGGTTGAGGTCAGTGATAAAGTAGTCTACAGTACTACTGCCAAGAGATGAGCTATAGGTGTACCTACCATAGGAGTCCCCTCGAAGCCTACCGTTGACTATGTACATACCCAGCGTGCGACAGAGCTGCAGGAGTTGTGACCCGTTTTTGTTGGTTATGTTGTCATAGTTGTACCTAGGGGGGAATATGTGGGAGGGGATGCTGTCACCTCCAGGCAGATGTTTGTCCCCCTGTGTGTCCTCTCTCTCTCTCTCTCTCTCTCTCTCTCTCTCTCTCTCTCTCTCTCTCTCTCTCTCTCTCTCTCTCTCTCTCTCTCTCTCTCTCTCTCTCCACTCTCTCTCTCTCTCTCTCTCTCTCTCTCTCTCTCTCTCTCTCTCTCTCTCTCTCTCTCTCTCTCTCTCTCTCTCTCTCTCTCTCCCTCTCCGTCTCTCTCTCTCTGTGTGTCTGATATTGTCACTGTAGTGTTCCCTGGCGTGCTGTCTGTGTGCTCTGCAGCTTGATCTCATTAAGATAATCAGTATGAACTCCTTCACCCAGTGACTAGTTAACAGCACGTCATCTCTCTTCACAAGATAACACTGCGTGTTTGCTCTCTTTTACTCCATCATATGTTCGCATAATATGTATGTGGGGGACTACATCCCTACATCTCCATCCCTCCATCCCTCCCTTCTATCTATCTTTTTCCATCTTTCCATCTACCCATGCATGCCTCTTCCTCCATCTCTCCATCCCTCTTCATCTCACTCTATCCCTCTCCTTCTCCTTCAATCCCTTTCCTTCGTTCTCCATCCCCCTCCTTCTCACTCCATCCCTCTTCTCTCACTCTATCCCTCTCCTTTTCCTTCAATCCCTTTCCTTCGTTCTCCATCCCCCTCCTTCTCACTTCATCCCTCTTCTCTCACTCTATCCCTCTCCTTTTCCTTCAATCCCTTTCCTTCGTTCTCCATCCCCCTCCTTCTCACTCCATCCCTCTTCTCTCACTCTATCCCTCTCCTTCTCCTTCAATCCCTTTCCTTCGTTCTCCATCCCCCTCCTTCTCACTCCATCCCTCTTCTCTCCCTCTATCCTTCTACTTCTTTCCCGTTGATAGGGCTGGAGCATACTATGGCGCTGTGTGAGAAACTGCTAGACAAAGGACTCTCAGTATAACACTCTCACATCAAGTACTGAATACAGAACTCCCTCATCAATATCAACCGCTGGCTGGCTGTATTATCTCCTGACATGCAGGTGCCTAAACAGGCTCCCTGGTCTACAGAACAGCCAGACACACACGCACACACACGCACACTCTCTCCCCCGACTCCACCGAGCCTACGACTGAGCCCCTCCAGAAACATGGGCCTCTGCTGCTCTATAAAAACAGACAGCTAGGCAGCGTTGATATAAGATTCAGCGCTGTGACAGATGCCCCTGTCAGCAGCCTGTTCAAATTGAAGATATTCAGCATACTTTATGAGATTGATGACTTTTTATTTGTGGTGGCTGCCTGGTATTTTTAAGTGGATAGTATTTTTAAGGCAAATAGATCAATGGCTGTGTGGCGTGTGAGCGTGCTTTCGTTCGTCAATGTGCATGTGTGGCGCCTCCTGATGAGGTCATTTGTTAAACAAAATGTATTTTTGTTAAGTAGGCCATTTCATTGCACTAACGGTGGCGAGAGGCGCATGGCAGGCGTAATGGAATGCATTGATGATACGTTAGTGAGGTGAGGAGAGGAGGACAAGGGGGAGAGGAAGGGGATGGGTTGAGTGAGAAGAGGAGTAGAGGACGGCAGGAGGAGGATGTGCCGGGGAGGAGGGAAAAGAGGTGAGGAATGTGGGCAGACCAGACGGGCCAGTCTCACTGTGACAAGGTATCACCATCACCACCAACCCAAAGGGTCAGCACAACAAAGTGCTGTGCTCTACTCAGCAAGACATATTCCACAAGCATTTGCGCAATTACACAAATGGATAAATTGACAACGTCATATAGCTACATATAAAGTGTTGATTATTGCGCATGCACACACCCATTCATGCTCACCAACATTCACACACACACACACACACACACACACACACGCACGCACGCACGCACGCACGCACGCACGCACGCACGCACGCACGCACGCACACACACACACACACACACACACACACACACACACACACACACACACACACACACACTGATAGACAGACAGGTGTACCCATCAGTCCATCAGCAACCCATCAAGCCCATATGGCTGGACATCAACAGGACTGGTGAATGGAGTTGCAGGAGAATGAGAACAGGGCTGGCGGTGGAAGCAGCACATTCAGGAGAAATAGCTGATAGCCGTTTCAATCACACTGTCAATGTCAGACAGGAAACATAGAAATTCAGCTCCATACAGCACCACAGACTGGCAGACTGTCATATGAACATCAGTCTAACAGCAGGGTATCTCTACAAAAGACCCCTTACTCAGCTAAACTCCATATTGCCTTAGCTGAAGTCTATCGGCCTGTTTCCTGGACACAGAGGAAGCCTTGTCATATGGACTGAAATGCATGTTCAATGGAGAATCCCCATTGACAATGCATTTTTCGACCAGGCATAGGATTAATAAACAATATGTGTGACTTCATTCTGCAGGAAAACAGTCAACATGATAGATTTAACTTTAGGGAGGCTATGTTTTCCACAAGCACTATGTTTCCTTGTTTCCTTGTTTGGATTCTAGTCAAAGTAATGCTTCTGTGATGGGAACCTGTTATATCGTGTTCTGATGCTCTTTCCCTTTTGTCCAGTGACTAAAACCGTGTGTGCTGAGCAGTGTGACGGTCGCTGTTTCGGACCCTGGGTCAGTAACTGCTGCCATCGCGAGTGTGCAGGAGGATGCTCCGGACCCAAGGATACGGACTGCTTCGTATGTACACACACTTACACGCAGGAGCATGCACACGCACACTCACCCACCTGCGTGTGGACACAGACATGCATGCACGCGCACACACACACAAACACACACACACACACATATACATACACGTTATAAAGCTTATCGTCACAAAAGAGAAAGCTCTCCTTTCAATCACCTGTTGCCATGGTGAACAGTCTCAAACCGTCAAAGACAGAGTTTTTGATTATAGACCAGCGAGTCTATTTCTTCCTTTTCTCTTCTTGTTCTCTTCTTTAGTACACCAGAGCTTTTATCTTATCTGTGACATTTTGTGTGAATGTGAGGTTATTTCCATTAGAGGCTATTCATACTTCCATAGAGAAGTCGCTCCTGACACAGAATCTCCCTGTTTAAACTGTCTACTTCCCAAAGGCATCGTATTCCCTCTGTGGTGCAATCCTTTTGATCAGGACCCATAGGGCTCTAGCCAAAAATAGTTCACTACATATGGAATAGGGTGCCATTTGGGACACAGCCATCGTTCTTTGTGGGAAAGATAGATAACGTTCAAATCAAATTTTCTCCCACAATGCCTTGTGCTGTGCCCACCTCCCTTTCTTTGTTACTCTCTCTCTCTCTAATGTCAACAATGTGCAAAGCTGTCATCAAGGTAAAGGGTGGCTACTTTGAAGAATCTCAAATGTAAAATATAATTTGATTTGTTTCAACACTTTATTGGTTACCACATGATTCCATATGTGCTATTTCATAGTTTTGTTGTCTTCATTATGTAGGAACTAGTAAATAGAAAGAAAAACCCTTGAATGAGCAGGTGTTTTAAAACTTTTGACCGGTAGTGTACATTTTTTCTCTCTGTCTTTTCTCTCTGTCACGCCCTGACCATAGTTTGCTTTGTATGTTTCTATGTTTTGTTTGGTCAGGGTGTGATCTGAGTGGGCATTCTATGTTGTATGTCTAGTTTGTCTATTTCTGTGTTTGGCCTGGTATGGTTCTCAATCAGAGGCAAGTGTTAGTCATTGTCTCTGATTGGGAACCATATTTAGGTAGCCTGTTTTGTCATTGTGGGTGATTGTCTATGTTATGTTGCTTGTATGCACAGTGGTTCCTGTGTCAGTGTTTGTGCCACACGGGACTGTTTTGTTATTTTGTATTCTTTTGTGTTCAGTTTATACTATTAAAACATGGACACTTACCACGCTGCGTTTTGGTCCGATCCCTGTTACTCCTCTTCAGACGAAGGGGAAATCCGCCGTTACTCTCTCTCTCCTATCTTCTCTCTCTCCCGCGCTCTTTCTCTCTCTTTATCCATTTATCCTTTCTGGATATAACTTATTTCCAGAGTTTGTTATATTTCATGATGTATTGGGCTCCTTTCTGTTTAATTAGATAGTGGGAGTTCTAACTATTGATATTACTTTTTCAACACGGATTTGAATCAATGGTTTTCATGTTATTCACACCTGAGCTATCTTCAGAGTGGGAAAACACTCTGGGGTTGCATTCCAAATGGCACCCTATCCCCTATATAGTTACGTCTTTAACCAAAGCCCTATCAAAGGTAGTGTGCTACATAGGGAATAGGGTGCCATTTGTCACTCATTAAGTCTGTGTAGTGTTTAACAGTCTTTGTGTTTACAGCTACATACCAGTTACTTGATCATGTGCTTGCTTGGAGTGCATAGGGCTGCCAGTGACAAAAACAATCTTTAAGGACTGTTATTTAGCTGGAAACCACAATCTGCTAACTGTGTTTCCATGAGCACCCAGCACTAATATGTGTGTTTGTGTGTGTGCGCACACGTACTTGTGTGTGTTTCATCTACAGGCTTGCACCAACTTCAACGACAGCGGGGCGTGTGTGACCCAGTGCCCCCAGCCCCATGTATACAACCCCACCACCTTCCAGCTGGAAAGCAACCCCAGAGCCAAGTACACCTACGGAGCCTTCTGCGTCAAGAAGTGCCCTCGTAAGGAATGACACACACACACAACAACATACAGTACACATGCTTTTGTGAAATAACGGGACATAAAACATGTGTTTTACCAGTGGAAGCAAAATAGCCCATAACATCAATAATCCCAACATATCTTGATGATATTTGCAACACCACTGGTGTGGCCAAAGAGCTTTTTTTTCATGTCATCTGACCAAAGTACCAGTTCCAATCCAAGTGCCAATGCCTTTTAGCAAACTCCAGGCGTTTACATTTCATTGTTGTCTGATTACCACATTTTGCCATTAACGAACATACAATTATGTATTTTCTATTAGCAATTATCTATTTTAAATACATTTTCTTGGTCTTAGAGACATTAAATATGCAGAGAACATTTGGGGGAGTTACTGATTTCAATACACGTTAAAAATAAAATAAAAATAGGAAAACTCAAAAAATGGAGTTATGACTTGTTGGATGATATGAAAATAGTTCTCTTTGGCCATGCACACCAATGCATGTCCAGAAAAGAATCCCATACCTACAGTAAAATATGGTGGTGGATCTTTGATGTTATGGGGCTGTTTTGCTTCCACTGGTCCTGGGGCCCTTGTTAAGGTCAACAGCATCATGAACTTTACCCCAGAACCATGACATTTTTGACAAAAACACGGTTGCCTCTGCCAGATGGCTGAAACTTGTCCACAAGACAATAACTCCAAGCACACATCACAATCCACAAAGAAATGGTTAATAGGCCACAAAATCAACATTTTGCAATGGCCATCTCAGTGTTTGGACTTGAAACCCATTGAAAGCCTGTGGTTTGAATTGAAGAGGGCAGTCCATAAGTACAGAGGGAGGATATCCAGGATCTGGAAGGATTCTGTATGGAGAAATGGTCTAAGATCCTTTCCAACTCATAAAACATTTAGAAAAAGGCTCAGTGCTGTTATCCTCACAATGTGAGGTATTGATCAGTATTGAAAACTGGGGTGTCAATCATTTTGACCCCTACCTTTTTGAGAAAGAAATGTTTTACTTAACAAACAAAATGTTTTTCTCTGAGCAATTGTATAGTTTTTTTGTTGCATACAATATAGCTCAGTATTTGAATTGTTTATTTTCTACAGTAATTTTTGCTTTATCAAGGGTGTCAATAATTTTGGATCCCACTGTACAGACCAAATACCCTGAAGATAAACTGCTCTGTCATATTCTGAACATATATAACACACACCGACATACAAACACTCTCCTTGCCATAAACACTTAACCGCCACAGATCAGAATGACACCATTCAAACAGCCTTGAAACATCATCATTAGCTGAGCAGAGCTGGCTGCTCATGAACTACCAAGGGCCTAAGGATATTGATTCATTTCTCAACCCTCCTGTTTTTAAGTCTGAACTTTTTTTCCCAGAAGAACACAGAAAGAAACTTCATTGGTCATCTCTACTTAGCACCCTCTTCACATCTCCCCTTCATCCTCCCTTCCCTTTAAAGAAGCCATTTCCTCCATTGATTTAAATAACCTGTCCTCTCCTCTCTCCGCTCGGTGCTGATTTAAATAGCCAGGATGAGTGGGTGTTTTGAACAGATTTCAAGACACAGTTGGGATTTATTTTGGCTCACATGCCAGATACAACCCTACAAAGACAAAGAGGATGGGGTTCTGGGAGGGCAGGGTAGCAGGCAGGGATGGGAGGGAGGGAGAGGGGAATGGGTGCAGAGTGAGGGAGAAGAAAAGTACATAATTAACACGTTATTTTTTTAGCAATGGACTCTTTTTGTGGTCTTTTGAAGTGGGGCGTGTCCCCGGCACTCTGCAAGGCACTGCGCTAGGCGCTCTGATCTGTAACTCTGGCTTTCCACTTGGAGCTCTGCAAGCCTTTCAACCCTATTCCCTAATGCACTACTGTAGACCAGGCCACTATACCATGTTATTCTGGAGATGGCCTGCCACAAGGACCCATGCAATTTAGGTGTCCATCTCTAAACCTGAGGCTGCGAGCAAAGCAGTCATTTGATGTGTCTGTGTGTCCCTAAACTCTCCCTTCCTCAGTTCAGACTATCAGATATCATGCCAGCCAAAGCAGTAGAGCAAATACGGTCTCACCTGGAGACAACAATAAGACAAGATAAAGAGGACAAGGAACATCTTTAATCAGATGATTCATCTTCAGTAGAACAGCAGCAGTGGAAACGTGTTCACTGCCTTCAAGTCTCACAAGCATAAAGTAGACATTCATTTACAGTATAGCTCCATGGCAGTCAGTCATACAGTTGTACTTGTCCCTTCATATATCAATACCTGAGTGTGAGAGTCTGTTATCATGCAAGTGATCCGACACATGCCGTGGTTGACTCTGTGTTTGCTGTTCCAGATAACTTTGTGGTGGACCACAGCTCCTGTGTGAGGGCTTGTCCCAGCAACAAGATGGAAGTAGAAAATGACCGCATCAAGATGTGCATCGCCTGCACTGATATCTGTCCAAAAGGTACCCTAATCCTGCACTGATATCTGTCCAAAAGGTACCCTAATCCTGCACTGATATCTGTCCAAAAGGTACCCTAATCCTGCACTGTCCTGGGCCTTATCCCACTGCCATTCACATCCAGTATATTCATCTGGTTGATTGGATGTATTTGGGGTTGTGCTGTGGTTGTGGTTGTGGTTGTGGTTGTGGTTGTGGTTGTGGTTGTGCTGTGGTTGTGCTGTGGTTGTGTTTGTGCTGTGATTGTGGTTGTGCTGTGGTTGTGGTTGTGCTGTGGTTGTGCTGTGTTTGTGCTGTGATTGTGGTTGTGCTGTGGTTGTGGTTGTGCTGTGGTTGTGGTTGTGGTTGTGCTGTGGTTGTGGTGGTGCTGTGGTTGTGGTTGTGGTTGTGGTTGTGCTGTGGTTGTGGTTGTGCCGTGGTTGTGGTTGTGCTGTGGTTGTGGTTGTGTATGACAATGGCTTACCCACTGCTCCGACCTCTACAACCTCTGTGTGTCTTTTGTGACTGTCTGTTCCATGTGAGTGTACTGGATGCATTTTGAAGTGGTTGGAATGAAGTAGAACACCTGTTTCCCTTGAACATCTGTGGACATTTTGAGCACGTCATCTTTTCTCCTTCTTCATCTTCATCTCCTTGTCTGTTTTAGCCTGTGATGGTATAGGTACAGCCAGTCTGCAGTCAGCCCAGACTGTGGACTCCAGCAACATAGACAAGTTCACCAACTGTACCAAGATCAATGGAAACCTGGTCTTCCTCATCACTGGCATTAAAGGGTGAGAGCAGAACACACACACACATTCACCAACACACACACACACACACACACACACACACACACACACACACACACACACACACACACACACACACACACACACACACACACACACACACACACACACACACACACACACACACACACACACACACACACACACACACACAAACCAAGTACGCCATACTGTATATACAAACATTGGCTGTAGAATGGCCTTACTGAAGAGCTCAGTGACTTTCAAAGGGACTTTCAACCTTTCCAACAAAACAGTTTGTCACATTTCTGCCCTGCTAGAGCTGCCCCGGTCAACTGTAAGTGCTGTTATTGTGAAGTGGAAACGTCTAGGAGCAACTATGGCTCAGCCGTGAAGTGGCAGGCCACACAAGATCACAAAATGGGACCGCCAAGTGCTGAAGCACGTAGTGTGTAAAAATAGTGTGTCGTTAGTTGCAATACTCACTACCAGATTCCAAACTGTTCTGGAAGCAACGTCAGCACAAGAACTGTTTGTCGGGAGCTTCATGAAATTGTTTTCCATGGCCGAGCAGCCGCACCCAAGCCTAATATCACCATGCACAATGCCAAGTGTCGGCTGGAGTGGTGTAAACCTCACCACCATTAGACTCTGGAGCAGTGGAAACAAGTTCTCTGGAGTGATGAAGCATGCTTTACCATCTGACAGTCTGGCGGACTAATGTGGGTTTGGTGGATGCCAGGACAACCCAATGAATAGTGCCTGTAAAACTGTTTTGGTGGAGGAGGAATAATGGTCTGGGGTTGCTTTTCATGATTCGGGCTAGGCCCTTCAGTTCCAGTGAAGGAAAATCTTAACACTACAGCATACAATGACATTCTAGAAGATTCTGTGCTTACATCTTTGTGCCAACAGTTTGGGGAAGGCCCTTTCCTGTTTCAGCATGACGAAGCCCCCGTGCACAAAGTCCGGTCCATACAGAAATGTTTGGTCGATATTGGTGTGGAAGAACTTGACTGCCCTGTACAGAGCTCTGACTTCAACCTTACACCTTTGTAATGAATTGGAACTCTGACTGTGAGCCAGGCCTAATCGCGCAACATCTGTCCCCTCAGCAATGTTACAACATCTAGTAGAAAGTTTTCCCAGAAGAGTGGAGGCTGTTATAACAGGGAAGGGGGGACCAACTCCATAATAATGCCAATGATTTTAGAATGAGATGTTCCACGAGCAGGTGTCCACATACTTTTGGTAATGTAGTGTACCTTCTGTTTCTATAAAACACAACTCCCCCTCGAATCTGTGTTTCCTGTAATGACACAGAAGCAAAGGCCCTTGCAAAGCGATGGAAACAGCTACTTCTACAGTGACATCAGAAAGTATTCACAATTCTTAACTTTGTACACGTTTTGTTTTACAGCCTGAATTTAAAATGTATTAAATTGAGATGGTGTTTCACTGGCCTAAACACAATAACCCATAATGCCAAAGTGGAATTGTGTTTTTAGAACTTTTTACAATTTAATTAAAAATTAAAATCTGAAATGTATTGAGCACCAATTTGTAAGTCGCTCTGGATAAGAGCGTCTGCTAAATGACTTAAATGTAAATGTAAATGTTAATAAGTATTCAACCCCTTTGTTATGGCAAGCCTGTAACGGTTTTCTTCCTGGGAAGGAGAGAAGGACCAAAATGCAGCGTGGTTATTGTTAAGCATCTTTAATAAAGACGAAAACACTATACAAATACAAAATAAGAAAACGTGGCAAAACTGAAACAGTCCTAACTGGTGCAGAGAACACAGAGACAGGAAACAATCACCCACAAGATGCCTAAAGAATATGGCTGCCTGAATATGGTTCCCAATCAGAGACAATGATAAACACCTGCCTCTGATTGAGAACAACTCCAGGCAACCATAGACTTACCTAGAACACTCAACTGAACACAACCCCGTAGACTACAAAAACCCCTAGACAAAACAAGACACATAAATCACCCATGTCACACCCTGGCCTAACCAACATAATAAAGAAAACACAGAATACTAAGGCCAGGGTGAGACAAGGCCTAAATAAGTTAAAGCTAAACAAGTCACATAATACGTTTCATGGACTCACTCTTTGTGTAATTGAGGGTTTAACATGATTTTTGAATGAGTACCTGATTTGTGTAGCCCACACACAATTATCTGTAAGGTCGAGCAGTGAATTTCAAACACGGATACAACCACAAAGACCTGGGAGTTTTTCCAATGCATAAAAAAGGTGGGGACATATTGATATATGGGTAAAAAACATTGAATATCTCTTTGAGCATGGTGAAGTTATTAATTACACTTTGGATGGTGTATCAATACACCCAGTCACTACAAATATACAGGGATCCTTCCGAACTCAGTTGCCGGAGAGGAAGGAAACCGCTCAGAGATTTCACCATGATGCCGAAGAAAACTGAGAATGGATCAACAACATTGTAGTTACTCCACAATACTAACCTAAATGACAGAGTGAAAAGAAGGAAGCCTGTACAGAATAAAAAATACTCTAAAACATGCATCCTATTTGCAGTAGGGGACTAAAGCAAAATTGCAATAAAAATTGCAAAGAAGTTAACTTCATGTCCTGATTACAAAGTGTTATGTTTGGGGAAAATCCAACAACACATCACTGAGTACCACTCTTCTTATTTGATGACTGCATCATGTTATGGGTATGCTGTATCATGTTATGGGTATGCTGTAACATGTTATGGGTATGCTGTATCATGTTATGGGTATGCTGTATCATGTTATGGGTATGCTGCATCTTGTTATGGGTATGCTGTATCATGTTATGGGTATGCTGTAACATGTTATGGGTATGCTGTATCATGTTATGGGTATGCTGTATCATGTTATGGGTATGCTGTAACATGTTATGGGTATGCTGTATCATGTTATGGGTATGCTGTATCATGTTATGGGTATGCTGCATCTTGTTATGGGTATGCTGTATCATGTTATGGGTATGCTGTAACATGTTATGGGTATGCTGTAACATGTTATGGGTATGCTGTATCATGTTATGGGTATGCTGTATCATGTTATGGGTATGCTGTAACATGTTATGGGTATGCTGTATCATGTTATGGGTATGCTGCATCTTGTTATGGGTATGCTGTATCATGTTATGGGTATGCTGCATCTTGTTATGGGTATGCTGTATCATGTTATGGGTATGCTGCATCTTGTTATGGGTATGCTGTAACATGTTATGGGTATGCTGCATCTTGTTATGGGTATGCTGTAACATGTTATGGGTATGCTGCATCTTGTTATGGGTATGCTGTATCATGTTATGGGTATGCTGCATCTTGTTATGGGTATGCTGTATCATGTTATGGGTATGCTGCATCTTGTTATGGGTATGCTGTAACATGTTATGGGTATGCTGCATCTTGTTATGGGTAAGCTGTATCATGTTATCTGGAGTTTTTGTTTTGGATAAAAATACACGGAATAGAACTAAGCACAGGCACAATCCTAGAGGAGGACAATAGTTACACTGGAGATTCTCACCAGGACGACAGTGAATGTTGGCCAAGTTTCAGTTTTGACTTAAATCAGTTTGAAATTCTATGGATAAGACCTGAAAATGTCTGTCTAGCAATGATCAACAACCAACTTGACAGAGCTTGAAGAATTTAAAAAAGAATGTGCTAATCCAGGTGTTCAAGGCTTTTAGAGACCCAGAAAGTAATTCATGTCAAAGGTGATTCTAACATGTATTGACCCAGGGGTGTGAATACTTATGTAAATTAGATATTCTGTATTTTGTTTTCAATACATTTGCAAACATTTATAAAAACATGTTTTAATTTTGTCCTTATGGGGTTTAGCACTTTGTTATATTGTGTGGGGAAAAAATCAATTTAATCCATTTTGAGTTCAGGCTGTAACAAAAGATGTGGAAAAAGTCAAGGGGTATGAATACTTTCTGAAGGCACCATAGGTCTCAGAGTGGGTGATGTCAACGATGGACGTTACTAGGCAGGGTAGCCTAGTGATTAGAACGTTGGACTAGTAACCGGAAGGTTGCAAGTTCAAACCCTCAAGCTGACACGGTACAAATCTGTCGTTCTGCCCCTGAACAGGCAGTTAACCCACTGTTCCTAGGCCATCATTGAAAATAAGAATTTGTTCTTAACTGACTCGCTTGGTTAAATAAAGGTGAAATAAAATTTAAATAAAACTGGCGCACATATAGCTATCCAGCTAGACATTCCACATTGGCTATATAAACACCAGTGTTTGTGGTCAGTTCCATTTCAATTCACTCAATTCAGGAAATAAACTGAAAGCTTTTTTGCCAAAATTGACTGAATTGACATGGAACTGACCCCAACCCTGCTAACCAGGTAAATTGAGAGACTCCCTCAGGTACTTAGTAATAACAGCACATATAATGGCTTGGGTGCCTAAGAGTAAGCAGTACCTTACTGGTATAGCACAGTGCACAGAGTGTTATGTCCTTGTTATGGGGGTCAGCATGTTCAATATTATTCCATCTGCAATCCAGGCTCATGTCAGCCATTTTAGCAGGCTGTTGCTAGTTGTGTACAGTATACACAGTGGAAGAGTGGGTGTACCACAGTACAGTGACTGCAGTGCCTGAGACCATGAAACCCCTCCAGCTATTCCTCTAAACAGAGACAGAGGAGCACTGAGGAGCACAGTGGAGTACTGAGGAGCACAGTGGAGCACTGAGGAGCACTGAGGAGCACAGTGGAGTACTGAGGAGCACAGTGGAGCACTGAGGAGCACTGAGGAGCACTGAGGAGCACAGTGGAGCACAGTGGAGCACTGAGGAGCACAGTGGAGTACTGAGGAGCACAGTGGAGTACTGAGGAGCACAGAGGAGCACTGAGGAGCATAGTGGAGTACTGAGGAGCACTGAGGAGCACTGAGGAGCACAGTGGAGCACAGTGGAGCACTGAGGAGCACAGTGGAGCACTGAGGAGCACAGTGGAGTACTGAGGAGCACAGTGGAGTACTGAGGAGCACAGTGGAGTACTGAGGAGCACAGTGGAGCTCCCTGCAATACAGAATAAACACTTGTTATGTGTGTGACGTGACAGCTTTATGTTTATATTTGTCTCTCTTTAACTCTGTTTGTCTCTCTTTCTCTCACTCTCTCTCTCTCTCCCTTTCCACTCTCTCTCCATCTCCCATCCTGCTTCCTTTCTCTCTTCATCTCTCTCTTTCTGGCTCTCTCCTGCTCTCTCTCCTCTCCTGCTCTCTCTCCTCTCTCCTGCTCTCTCTCCTCTCTCCTGCTCTCTCTCCTCTCTTCCTCTCTCTCTCCTCTCTCCTGCTCTCTCTCCTCTCTCCTGCTCTCTCTCCTCTCTCCTGCTCTCTCTCCTCTCTCCTGCTCTCTCTCCTCTCTTCCTCTCTCTCTCCTCTCTCCTGCTCTCTCTCCTCTCTCCTGCTCTCTCTCCTCTCTCCTGCTCTCTCTCCTCTCTCCTGCCCTCTCTCCTCTCTTCCTCTCTCTCTCCTCTCTCCTGCTCTCTCTCCTCTCTTCCTCTCTCTCTCCTCTCTCCTGCTCTCCTCTCTTCCTCTCTCTCTCCTCTCTTCCTCTCTCTCTCCTCTCTCCTGCTCTCTCTCCTCTCTTCCTCTCTCTCTCCTCTCTCCTGCTCTCTCTCCTCTCTTCCTCTCTCTCTCCTCTCTCCTGCTCTCTCTCCTCTCTTCCTCTCTCTCTCTCTCTCCTGCCCTCTCTCCTCTCTTCCTCTCTCTCTCCTCTCTCCTGCTCTCTCTCCTCTCTTCCTCTCTCTCTCCTCTCTCCTGCTCTCTCTCCTCTCTTCCTCTCTCTCTCCTCTCTCCTGCTCTCTCTCCTCTCTTCCTCTCTCTCTCCTCTCTTCCTCTCTCTCTCCTCTCTCCTGCTCTCTCTCTCTCTTCCTCTCTCTCTCCTCTCTTCCTCTCTCTCTCCTCTCTCCTGCTCTCTCTCCTCTTCCTCTCTCTCTCTCTCTCTCTCCTGCTCTCTCTCCTCTCTTCCTCTCTCTCTCCTCTCTCCTGCTCTCTCTCCTCTCTTCCTCTCTCTCTCCTCTCTTCCTCTCTCTCCTCTCTCCTGCACTCTCTCCTCTCTCCTGCTCTCTCTCCTCTCTCCTGCCCTCTCTCCTCTCTTCCTCTCTCTCCTCTCTCCTGCTCTCTCTCCTCTCTTCCTCTCTCTCTCCTCTCTTCCTCTCTCTTTCTTTCTTCCTTTCTTTCTTTCTTTCTTTCTTTTTTTTCTCTATCTATCTCTCTCTCTCTCTCTCTCTCTCTCTCTCTCTCGCTCTCTCACCCCCCCTCTCACCCCCCTCTCACAGGGATGTGTACCACAACATTGAGGCTCTGGATCCAGAGAAACTGAATGTGTTTCGGACTGTTAGGGAGATTACAGGTGAGAAATATAAAGTACAAATTGAACACGTATTTTACCTTTATTTCTACAGGTAAGTCAATTGATAAGAACAAAGATCCAATGAAAATTTCCGATACCGTTCTACAGGTATGCTGGCCCATGTTGACTCCAATGCATCCCACAGTTGTAACAAGTTGGCTGGATGTCCTTTGGGTGGTGGACCATTCTTGATACACACAGGAAACTGTTGAGTGTGAAAAACCCAGCAGCGTTGCAGTTCATGACACAAACCTGTGCGCTCGGCACCTACTACCATACCCCATTCAAAGGCACTTAAATATTGTGTCTTGCCCATTCACCCTCTGAATGGCACACATGCACAATCCATGTCTCAATTGTCTCAGGGTATAAACATCCTTATTTAACCTGTCTCCTCCCCTTCATCACTGATTGATGTGGATTTAACAAGTCACATCAATAAGGGATCATAGCTTTCACCTGGTCAGTTCATGTCATGGAAAAAGCAGGTGTTCTTAATGTTTTGTATACTCAGTGTACATATCATGTAGGCCTACTGGTCAGCCCCTATCCAAGCATCTTTAAATGATTCTTTATCATTTGGTTTTCCCCTCATCAAATTTGCATGGTGTCCCTTCTCTTACACTTTCACTCAGTACAGAGGGGGCTTGTGTGTGTTTGCTGGTGCCCACCAGAGACCGTAGACCAAAGACAGACAGGCTGAATGAGTATGATGAATACAAGATGAGATGAGGGTCTCCCTATCTCTCCCTATCTCTCCCTATCTCTCCCTATCTCTCCCTATCTCTCCCTATCTCTTCCATCTCTTCCATCTCTTCCATCTCTCCCTATCTCTTCCATCTCTTCCATCTCTCCCTATCTCTCCCTATCTCTTCCATCTCTTCCATCTCTTCCATCTCTTCCATCTCTTCTATCTCTTCCATCTCTTCCATCTCTTCCATCTCTTCCATCTCTTCCATCTCTTCCATCTCTTCCCTCTCTTCCATCTCTTCTATCTCTTCCATCTCTTCCATCTCTTCCATCTCTTCCATCTCTTCCATCTCTTCCATCTCTTCCCTCTCTTCCATCTCTTCCCTCTCTTCCCTCTCTTCCATCTCTTCCCTCTCTCCCTATCTCTCCCTATCTCTTCCATCTCTTCCATCTCTTCCATCTCTTCTATCTCTTCCATCTCTTCCATCTCTTCTATCTCTTCCATCTCTTCCATCTCTTCCATCTCTTCCATCTCTTCTATCTCTTCCATCTCTTCCATCTCTTCCATCTCTTCCATCTCTTCCATCTCTTCCATCTCTTCCCTCTCTTCCATCTCTTCCCTCTCTTCCCTCTCTTCCATCTCTTCCCTCTCTCCCTATCTCTCCCTATCTCTTCCATCTCTTCCATCTCTTCCATCTCTTCCATCTCTTCTATCTCTTCCATCTCTTCCATCTCTTCCATCTCTTCCATCTCTTCCATCTCTTCCCTCTCTTCCATCTCTTCCCTCTCTTCCCTCTCTTCCATCTCTTCCCTCTCTTCCATCTCTTCCATCTCTTCCATCTCTTCCCTCTCTTCCATCTCTTCCATCTCTTCCATCTCTTCCATCTCTTCCATCTCTTCCATCTCTTCCATCTCTTCCATCTCTTCCATCTCTTCCATCTCTTCCATCTCTTCCATCTCTTCCATCTCTTCCATCTCTTCCATCTCTTCCCTCTCCCATGGGGACCTACAACTCCCACTTTCAAATTGTCACAGTTTCCCAGCTCTACGTGTGTGTGTCTGTGTGTGCGTGCGTTTGTGAGTGTGTGGGTGTATGTGTGTGTATAAATTAATGTATAGTGAATCCCCCTTCCCCTTTCCACCTCAACCTGATCTCATTCTTTCACTTCGGAATTTGCCTTAATTGGATGAACTTTGATTTTTGACCAATTAATCACACGTGGTTAAAACAGAAACAACTCAAAGGGTTAAGTTAGCTATTCATTCTGAGTGGTTAAGTTTAGGGCAATGGTTTGGGTAAGGTTTAAAACAATATAATTAAAAACAATGCACTGTTTCCACTAAGTGTCATCAAGTACTCTCCCTCTTTGATAGAGAATTGTGAACTGACATGGTCAGTGGTCTAAGCAGCGTGCGCTGGCTCTGAGCCTCTTGCGTTCCAGTATTCTGCCATTGTTTTGTTCGTTTGTTTTTGGTAAGCGCCGACAAAGTTATACTGTATATCAACGTCCTCTGTACCTTTTCAAATGTACGGAATCAACGTCTCTTTCCTCTGCTACAGTGTCACCCACCCCCTTATCCCTTCATTCCTGTGACAGGAGGCGAGCTGGTACAGCCAATGTGTGACTCCCTTTTTCTTTAAGTAGTGCACTATATAGGGAATAGACTGCCATTTGGGAAGCAAACGGTGAGACAGGAGCTGCCTTTACTCTGTAGCCCCGTGGTCATGCATGACACCCCGTGTCACCCGTCACCTCTAAGAGCTGTCAGTGCTGTGACTTCTCCACCGAGCCATCAACCCCGTCACACGCACGCGCACACACACACACACACACACACACACATACACATACACACACACACACACACACATACACATACACACACACACATACACACGCACACACACAGGCATCGACACACACACACACACACACACACACACACACACACACACACACACACACACACACACACACACACACACACACACACACACACACACACACACACACACACACACACACACACACACACACACACACACACACACACACACACACACGCACACACACACACACACGCACACACACGCACACACGCACACACACAGGCATCGATGCACACAGACACACACAGACACACACACAAGCATCGATGCACACACAAACACGTCACCGCTTCTGGTCTGACGTAGGAGTTACGATCTCTGAATGCTATAGCTCTTCCAAAACATAGCCCTTGTTCTTCTCTACTTCTAAGAGGTCAGGGCAGGCCTATCTATAGAGTACGGTCAGTCTGCCATCCACTGAAGCAATTCAGAATAAGTGAGGTTCCCAGTACATGGATTTGACTGTAATCATCGATGCTTTCTATCTCTTAACCTTTGGTCTGTTGCATGTGGCCCTCCTCTCTGTGAAGCAATCCTGGGTAATTTGCTTTTCGCATGGATGCGCCAGTAACGTGGCTCTCAGTGAACCTAAATCCCCACTCTACTCTTCTCTAGCGGTTCTTGCCTGCTTCTAGCCTGCTCCTGAATCTATCCTTTCACCAGACATTTACTGCCCACAGCCCACAGAGAGAGAGACAAAGAGAGAGGGGGTCGTGGGGAGATAGAGAGATGAGTGTGGTGAGGGAGATGGAAGGAGAGAGAAGAATGAGAAATAGAGGATAATAAACTGAGGAGAGATGGATTAAGGAGGACAACACAAACAGTGAGACCTGAACTCCCTATAGACTACAGTCAAGCTGGATGCAGGAGCCCATTGGGGCCTGTTGTACCCTGTCTTACCTATTGATTAATGGCTAATGCTGCTGTTAGCCTAATGCTGTTAGCACAGGGAGGCAGGAACGTACTCATCAGGCCCTCGTTAGCACCATTAGGAAGATGAAGCGATGAAGCACCCTCCACCTCTCCTCTCTTCCCACCTCTCTTCTCCATCTCCCCTCTCAGAAAAAACTAACAGCCACTTAAGGAGAGACCATTGGAGAGGGGTAGAGATGAGAAGGAGGAGGAAGAAGAAGAGGAGGGGGTAATAGTGGTGGAAAGTAATACACCGTAAAGGGAATAGGTTGTCATTGGGATGTAACTCTATCAGTTAAAGGCCCTGAACTTCAGATCACAATGCTGCTTCAGCTACTGTGACGCCAGAGGACATGTTTCTCTCTATGTCAGTGAATGTGCCCTTCATCCATAACTAACACTCATGTTATACAATATACCATTTATTTTCTAAGTCTCTGGATAGTGATTTGTTTATGTCTCAAATAGTATATTTATTGCCATTTTATATTGGAGGTTGCATCCATGAATGCTAATGGCAGCAAGTTGTGATGCATTTATTCATTTACGTTTCATTCGGGATCATCTTATACACTGTAAAACCAAGTGTTTACGATCTGAACACAAAACTAAAACTTTTCTTTAACACTTTTTTAAACACGTCAAGGCATTTATTTAGAATGTCAATGAAAATGTGTCACAGTGTTTAGATTGTAAACACCAGATCATGTTTATTCACTTTGACACTTTTTAAACACATGAACATGTTTATTCAGCACAAGGCATTTCAGTTTTAAACACTATCCTCTGGTGGTGTTTTAACACTGTAGGGTGTAAAGCCATATCTGCATATTTCCCAGCATGCCTTTCGAGTGAATGTGAGAGATACCCACCAATGACTGTGTTGGTTAGTGACAGAGACCTGGTTGTTGCATTCAGTAACTTATATTACTGAAGCCTTCACCAAGTGACTGTGTGAGTGTGTTTCAGTTAAAAGTATATCCTTTCGACCACATATTATACAATGCGTAAGGCCTTTAGTTAGTTATTGTGGTCTTAAAATCATGCCTCATGGGCCACATCAGACTGCAAGTCAGAATGATGTGATTAGTAATTCCTATTGGAATCTAGCCAGAGGGAGGATATCCAACAATCAAAATATTTATCATCCACAAACTGCACTCAAAATGATTGCTATAGTGAAGGACTTAACAAACAAAAGTACCTAAACCATCTCATTAACGGATGCAATAAATCCAACCCCTTACAGATTTGATTAGATTAGAATGTTTTTGTCATATATCTTTGTATAGCATAAGATCAATTAATCAATCAATGAGGAAACATAGATATTAAAACAACATATTCAAAAAATCTGATAATGAGGCCCCTCCCATGTCTTTTTCACTCTGAGAGAGTTAACGGAAATGAACTCATCACAGTCGAGTGAAACAAATGTCCTGGTCAATTGTGCTGAAATGTAGGTAAGGTGATAGACATTCCTTACACTGATCTGAATAAAAGGCATTGAAGGTCAACACTAGTGTTTCTAATCTGAATATAAATCTGATATAGGTGTTCTCCTGGTTGGAAACTGACTTGACAAAGCTGACTATCATGTTTAATCTTGCATTCTAAACGCCTGTGTTTAATGTTTGAGTTTTAAACACTGACGTGTAGGTTATAAACGTGCCACATGTAAGTCGCTCTGGATAAGAGCGTCTGCTAAATGACTTAAATGTAAATGTAAATGTAATGGTTTTACAGTGTATTCGGTAAGTTGGACGTATAGCAATTCTACATAACTGTAGTCTCATCTGGCACTCTGATAAAACACTGAGCTAGATGGCTGCTGGATGTGTCTAAGATGGCAACCTATTCCGTAGATAGTGTACTACTTTTGACCAGAGCATTTTGGGCCCTGATTAGGGTTGCAAAGCTACCGGTAATTTACCAGAGTTACTGGAATCTTCAGTAATTTTGTCATTAACAGTTAATATGTAGCAATCTATGGTAACTTTATGGTAATTTATACTTCAATAAC
This sequence comes from Oncorhynchus gorbuscha, assembly GCF_021184085.1. NCBI lineage: Eukaryota > Metazoa > Chordata > Actinopteri > Salmoniformes > Salmonidae > Oncorhynchus > Oncorhynchus gorbuscha. The sequence continues at coordinate 71,276,384 of NC_060181.1, forward strand.
TTTGAATAATAATATAATAGCATGACACTGCAGCGGATAGCAGCTGTCTCACGGGCTTCTGTGTGTTTTTTTACACTGATCTTAACGTTTTTGTACATAATGTCTCCTCCATCATTCCCTGTGACCGAGAACAGCTTCTGGACATCAGAACAGTCAACACTAACCTCGATTTGGAAAGTCGCTCTGGATAAGAGCGTCTGCTAAATGACTTAAATGTAAATGATGTAAATGTAAACTTCAGTGAGTCGGGCATATGTTTCGGGATTCATCCAATAACATTGAGGAGTTTACCACATCAGTCACCAGCTTCATTAATAAGTGCATCGGTGATATTGTCCCCACAGTGACCTTACGTATATACCGCGAGGGGAAAAAAGTATTTGATCCCCTGCTGATTTTGTATGTTTGCCCACTGACAAAGAAATTATCAGTCTATCATTGTAATGGTAGGTTTATTTGAACAGTGAGAGACAGAATAACAACAACAAAATCCAGAAAAACACATGTCAAAAATGTAATAAAATTATTAGCATTTTAATGAGGGAAATAAGTATTTGAACCCTCTGCAAAACATGACTTGAGGGCAAAACCCTTGTTGGCAATCAGAGAGGTCAGACGGTTCTTGTAGTTGGCCACCAGGTTTACACATATCTCAGGAGGGATTTTGTCCCACTCCTCTTTGCAGATCTTCTCCAAGTCATTGGTTTCGAGGCTGACGTTTGGCAACTCGAACCTTAAGCTTCCTCCACAGATTGTCTATGGGATTAAGGTCTGGCGACTGGCTAGGCCACTCCAGGACTTAATGTGCTTCTTCTTGAGCCACTCCTTTGTTGCCTTGGCCGTGTGTTTTGGGTCATTGTCATGCTAGAAAACCCATCCATGACCCATTTTCAATGCCCTGGCTGAGGGAAGGAGGTTCTCACTCAAGATTTGACGGTGCATGGCCCCGTCCATCATCCCTTTGATGTGGTGAAGTTGTCTTGTCCCCTTAGCAGAAAAACACCCCCAAAGCACAATGTTTCCACCTCCATGTTTGACGGTAGGGATGGTGTTCTTGGGGTCAAAGGCAGCATTCCTCCTCCTCCAAACACGGCGAGTTGAGGTGATGCCAAAGAGCTCCATTTTGGTCTCATCTGACCACAACTTTCACCCAGTTGTCGTCTGAATCATTCAGATGTTCATTGGAAAACTTCAGATGAGCATGTATATGTGCTTTCTTGAGCAGGGGGACCTTGCGGGCGCTGCAGGATTTCAGTCCTTAACGGCGTAGTGTGTTACCAATTGTTTTCTTGGTGACTATGGTCCCAGCTGCCTTGAGATCATTGACAAGATCATCCCGTGTAGTTCTGAGCTGATTCCTTACCGTTCTCATGATCATTGCAACTGCATGAGGTGAGATCTTGCATGGAGCCCAGGCCGAGGGAGATTGACAGTTCTTTTGTGTTTCTTCCATTTGCGAATAATCGCACCAACTGTTGTCGCATTCTCACCAAGCTGCTTGGCGATGGTCTTCAAGCCCATTCCAGCCTTGTGTTTGTCTACAATCTTGTCCCTGACATTCTTGGAGAGCTCTTTGGTCTTGGCCATGGTGGAGAGTTTGGAATCTGATTGATTGATTGCTTCTGTGGACAGGTGTCTTTTATACAGGAAACAAACTGAGATTAGGAGCACTCCCTTTAAGAGTGTGTTCCTAATCTCAGCTCGTTACCTGTATAAAAGACACCTGGGAGCCAGAAATCTTTCTGATTGAGATAACATAAAGTTGATCAGAAATACAGTGTAGACATTTTTAATGTTGTAAATGACTATTGTAGCTGAAAATTATTTGAATTAAATATCTACATAGGTGTACAGAGGCCCATTATCGCAACCATCACTCAGAACTTTCTTCTGAAACTCATCAGTCTATTATTGTTCAGAGAAATGAAGGCTATGAAGGCTATGTACCATGCGAGAAATTACCAAGAAACTGAAGATCTCGTTCAATGCTTCTCCCTTCACAGAACAGCGCAAACTGTCTCTAACCAGAATAGAAAGAGGAGTGGGAGGCCCCGGTGCACAACTGAGCAAGAGGACAAGTACATTAGTGTCTAGTTTGAGAAACAGACGCCTCACTGAGAAACAGACGCCTCACAAGTCCTCAACTGGCAGCTTCATTAAATAGTACCCGCAAAACACTTCTCAACATCAACTGTTTATTTGTCATGTGCGCCGAATACAACAGGTGTAGACCTTACAGTGAAATGCTTATTTATAGGCTCTAACCAATAGTACAAAAAAGGTATTAGGTGAACAATAGGTAAGTAAAGAAATAAAAACAACAGTAGAAAGACAGTGAAAAACAGTAGTGAGGCTATTTACAGTAGAGAGGCTACATACAGACACCGTTTAGTCAGGCTGATTGAGGTAGTATGTACATGTAGATATGGTTAAAGTGACTATGCATATATGATGAACAGAGAGTAGCAGTAGGGTAATGAGGGGTTGGTGGGTGGCGGGACACAATGCAGATAGCCCGGTTAGCCAATGTGCGGGAGCACTGGTTGGTCGGGCCAATTGAGGTAGTATGTACATATGTACATGAATGTATAGTTAAAGTGACTCTGCATATATGATAAACAGAGATTAGCAGCAGTGTAAAAGAGGGGTTGGGGGTGGGGGGGTACACAATACAAATAGTCTTGGTGGCCATTTGATTACCTGTTCAGGAGTCTTCCAAATCTTTTTAGTTTCCTGAGGGGGAATAGGCTTTATCGTGCCCTCTTCATGACTGTCTTGGTGTGTTTGGACCATTCTAGTTTGTTGTTGATGTGGACACTAAGGAACTTGAAGCTCTCAACCTGCTCCTACAGCCCCGTCAATGAGAAACGGGGCGTGCTCGGCCCTCCTTTTCCTGTAGTCCACAATCATTTCCTTAGTCTTGGTTACGTTGAGGGATAGGTTGTTATTCTGGCACCACTCGGCCAGGTCTCTGATCTCCTCCCTATAGGCTGTCTCATCGTTGTCGGTGATCAGGCCTACCACTGTTGTGTCGTCTGCAAACTTAATGATGCTGTTGGAGTCGTTTCTGGCCATGCAGACGTGGGTGAACAGGGAGTATAGGAGGGGATCGAGCACGCACCCCTGGGAGGCTCCAGTGTTGAGGATCAGCGTGGCAGATGTGTTGCTACCTACCCTCATCACCTGGGGGTGGCCCGTCAGGAAGTCCAGGATCCAGTTGCAGAGGGAGGTGTTTAGTCCCAGTATCCTTAGCTTAGTGATGAGTTTTGAGGGGACTATGGTGTTGAACGCTGAACTCTATGCAGAGTTTCTCTGTCCAGTGTCTATTATTTTTCCCATCTTAAACTTGTATTTTTATAATTAGTATTATTATTTATTATTTTTTACTGTGCTAACATTATTTCCAAAGTGGTTTTCTAATGATCAATTAGCCTTTTAAAATGATAAACTTGGATTAGCTAACACAACGTGCCATTGGAACACAGGAGTGATGGTTGCAGATAATGGGCCTCTGTACACCAATGTAGATATTCCATTACAAATCAGTCGTTTCCAGTTACAATAGTAATTTACAACATTAACAATGTTGACACTGTATGTCTGATCAATTTGATGTTATTTTAATGGACAACAAATGTGCTTTTCTGTCAAAAACATGGACATTTCGAAGTGACACCAAACTTTTGAACGGTGGTGTACATCTATAGCCATGAAATGCTCTGAAAGGCTGGTCATGGCTCACATCAACATCATCATCCCAGACACCCTGTACCCACTCCAACTCGCATACCGCCCCAACAGATCCACAAATGACACAATCTCTATTGCACTCCACTCTGCCTTCACCCACCTGGACAATAGGAATACCTACTGTATGTAAGAATGCTGTTCATGGACTACAGCTCAGCATTCAACACCCTCATACCCTTCAAGCTCAGCACCAAGCTTAGGACCCTGGGACTGAACACCTCCCTCTGCAACTGGATCCTGACCTTCCTGACGTTGCAGGAAACAACACGTCCGAGGGTAGGCAACGACACGGTAGGCAGCAACACATCCGGCACGATGTTCATCCACGACTGCGTGGCCGCGCACGACCCCAACACCTAATTAATGAAGAAAGCATCTAATAATTTTCAATTAACTCTGAGACTCTTCCAACTATTTACTTTTTCACAACTGCCAGGAGTATGGCACCAAAACATTTATCGATACAGAGTCAATGTGCGGGGCACCGGTTAGTTGAGGTAATATGTACACGTAGGAAGAGTTATTAAAGTGACTATGCACAGATGACAACAGAGGGTAGCGGGGGTGTAAAGAGGGGATGGGGGGGCGCTGCAAATAGCCCGTCAGGAAGTCCCAGATCCAGATACAGAGGGAGGTGTTTGATCCTTAGCTTATTGATGGGCTTTTATGGCACTATGGTGTTGAACGCTGAGCTGTAGTCAATGAATAGCATTCTCACATAGGTGTTCCTTTTGTCCAGATGGGAAAAGGCAGTGTGGAGTGCAATAGAGATTGCATCATCTGTGGATCTGTTGGGGCGGTATGCAAATTGGAGTGGGTCTAGGGTTTCTGAGATGATGGTGTGGATGTGAGCCATGGCCAGCCTTTCAAAGCACTTCATGGCTACAGACGTGAGTGCTACGGGTCAGTAGTCATTTAGGCAGATTTACCTTAGTGTTCTTTGCACAGGGACTATGGTGGTTTGCTTAAAACATGTTAGTATTACAGACTTGGACAGGGAGAGGTTGAAAATGTCAGCGAAGACGCTTGCCAGTTGGTCAGCGCATGCTCGCAGTACACGTCCTGGTAATCTGTCTGGCCCTGCGGCCTGGTGAATGTTGACCTGTTTAAAGGTCTTACTCACATTGGCTGCGGAGAGCTTGATCACACAGTCTTCCGGAACAGCTGGTGCTCTCATGCAAGTTTCAGTGTTATTTGCCTCGAGAGCTTTGTATGCGTCTCTGTGTTTGGACTATTTGTGGTCCAAAGTTTTTTCCTCTGGTTGCACATTTATCATGCTAATAGAAATTTGGTCAAATGGATTTAAGTTTCCCTGCATTAAAGTCCTCGGCTACTAGGAGCACCTACTCTGGGTGAGCGGTTTCGTGTTTGCTTATGTAAACAACTACAAAGAATACAGATGAAAACTCTGTCGGTACTCTGCCGAGAGTACTCTACCTCAGGCGAGCAATAGCTCGAGACTTTCTAAGATATCATGCACCAGATGTTGTTTACAAAATACATAGACCGCCGCCCCTTTCTTACCAGAAGACGCTGTTCTATCCTGCTGGTATAGTGTGTAACCAACCAGCTGTATGTTGATATTGTTGTCGTTCAGCCACGACACTGTGAAGCATAGGATGTTACAGTTTTTAATGTCCCGTTGGCAGTTTAATCTTCCACGTAACTCGTCGATTTTATTCTCCAAAGATTTCAAATTTGCTAGCAGAATGTATGGAAGTGGGGGTTTATCCGATCGCCTACGAATTCTCAGAAGGCAGGTCACGGGGATCGGGGCCTGTTCCAGGGGAAGCAATATATCCTTTGCGTCAGACTTGTCAGAGTCATGAAAGGAAAAAAAGGATTCTGCTAGTCCGTGGTGAGTAATCGCAGTCCTGATGTCTAGAAGTTATTTTCGGTCATAAGAGATGGTAGCAGAAACTTAATGTACAAAATAAGTACAAAAATAAGTTACAAACAACGCAAAAAACACAATCGGCTGGAGTCAAGGGAAACGTCTGCCTTCTTCTCCGGCGCCAGCTTATTTGACATGTGAAGGGGCCACAAAGAGAGACAGAGATCTAAAGTACTGCGCTATACAGTGAATAGGGTGCCATTTCAGATGTAGGAGAGGAACAGGAGAGGAACAGGAGAGGAACAGGAGGGGAACAAGAGCGGAACAGGAGGGGAACATGAGAGGAACAGGAGAGGAACAGGAGGGGAACAGGAGAGGAACAGGAGAGGAACAGGAGAGGGACAGGAGGGGAACAGGAGAGGAACAGGAGGGGAACAAGAGGGGAACAAGAGTGGAACAGGAGGGGTGCATGAGAGGAACAGGAGAGGAACAGGAGGGGAACAGGAGAGGAACGGGAGAGGAACGGGAGAGGGACGGGAGAGGAACGGGAGAGGGACGGGAGAGGGACGGGAGAGGGACGGGAGAGGAACGGGAGAGGGACGGGAGAGGGACGGGAGAGGAACAGGAGATATGCCTGTAGAATGATCAAGGCAGACTTGAAGGTAATCTTTCTCTTGTAAACAACTTAGAAACAACGTTATTTTAGAAAGTCATCTCACATCATCAGACTGGGAGATGCATTCATCAGGGATGCGAACACATGCTGATATGAGCCACATACATTTAATTAGTTAGACAACATTCTTCCTCTCACATCCCTTTCCAAGGTAATGAATTTGATTAAAGCCAATCAAAATATCAATTTTAAAACTATTATGAAATGTATCCTTGGAAATATGCGTCGGTCTGGAGTTTTCAATGTTAAAGTAATTGTGTGTTTTGCGTTATCCTTGGTCTTTGTATAACTTTTCAGCCCCTCTCCTCTCTTCCTTATGTGTTCATTATTTTTGTCCTCAACTGGCTAGAACGGGATTGCTCCCCTCAACTGTAAATATTTCAGTTCTTTCCATCCATTATTAAATGTTCTAAATGATCCATGGTCATCCACTCAGCTTTTCATTCAACCTGCTAAATGATTTATTGCCCAGAGGCAGATATAGGAAATGCAAAAATATTTGTATATCAGATATCTTCTTGGTCATGTATACCTGACATGTTTCACTCATGACTGGGAGGTATTGGGAAGGTCTTTATTGTAAATAAAGATCTTGTGTTTTCAAGAACATACCTGGTTAAATAAAGGCAATAAATAGGTATCACAATGCCTAGCCCACTAGCAACATGCGTGGCTCACTATGTTACATTCATTAAAGCCTCATGTTACCTTGGTTTTCCTGTGTGTGTTAGGATCTGCTGTGTATCTGGTAATACATCACCGATATTAGCAGTGATGTTATTGGCTGTGTTCCTGTAGAAATGGTATGTGATTGGTTGTGTCCCTGTAGGTTTCCTGAACATCCAGTCGTGGCCAGAGAACATGACAGACCTGAGTGTCTTCTCCAATCTGGCAACCATAGGAGGTAGAGCACTGTACAGGTAAGAACCTACATGACAGTACTACAGTACATTATTACAGTACATTACTATGCTACATTATTATAGTACATTACAGCACTACATTACTACTACATCATTCCATCAATTTGGTCCCTAAAAAACGTTTGATTTCATCTTATTTTAACATGTTCAACTTCATAAAAACATGTTTTCCAATCTCAAGATGTTAAATATAAATGACTATAGTAAGTGCTTATTTAGTGCCAAATAAAGTAACTCTGTTCACCGTAACAGGGTTGATGATTTCATCTTAAGTCAGCTATACATTTCCATGACACAGGGGGAATGGAAGCTTGTTGTGTGTAACAGGAAAGGGCAATTGAATGCAGGCATAAAATTGTTCAAACATTTCTAACCTGTTAATCTATGGGTAACAGGATTGACATGTTATACTCGACCTGCTCAGTTTTCCACACCGGAAAATGGCCAAGAAGAGTAGAACCAGCTCACCTGCTTTTACACTAGGATTTCACTATTAGATGTTCAATGTTTCTTTTGAAAAAAAAATATTTAAAAGGAATAGTTTCACCATATTAAAACAAGAGTTCAGTTCACATAACAGGGTTTAACTTAAATGAGGGACAGATGTAAATGAATCACTAATTACATTAAATAAATAATAATCTCTAGCTCTAAATAATAATAATAAATAGCAACATAATAACTAGGGCTTTTCAATGATGGTGAAAACTTAGAGAAATGTTGGGGTAAAGTGGGTTCAAATCTGCCTTGAAGTCACTGCACGGAGGGACATGTCAAAATGCTGAATTTTGGCACTTTAGCAGGTCTTTATTTTTTATTCCAATTTATTGAATTCTCCATATGGTCTGTAGTAAAGGGCACTTCATTTATTATAACAGGCTTTTAAAACTCAATAGTGTTGAACAATTTCTACTTAAAATATCAAAGGGACGCAAAAGGCGCTCATTTTATAGAATGACCCGAGGTGTGGAAGCACATAATAAAATATAACACTGTTTATATTGTATATGTATGCCTGGAACTCAGAGATGTGAATAATGAAGAGCAGTGGTCCAAGCATGGAGCCCTGGGGAACAGCACTGACATCTACTCTACATTACATCACTAGTGTACCATAATTTGTGGTGTGTTAACAATGTAGCACTATTCCTCATGAGCTAGTGATTTAACATTATTAGCTTGTGTACAGGCAGTTTGTCATCTAAGAATGGGGTGGCAGCGTAGCCTAGTGGTTAGAGCGTTGGACTAGTAACCGGAAGGTTGCGAGTTCAAACCCCCGAGCTAACAAGGTACAAATCTGTCGTTCTGAACTCCCTGAACAGGCAGTTAACCCACTGTTCCCAGGCCGTCATTGAAAATAAGAATATGTTCTTAACTGACTTGCCTGGTTAAATAAAGGTAAATTAAAAAATAAATAAAAATAATAAATAATAAATAAACATAAATAATTGTTCCTTTGTGACCTCATCAGAATACCATAGATATCCAACTCTGCAAATTTGATAGATGGAATGTTGTCGCAATTGGTCATTTACCATGCCAAAGCTTCCCCAGTTGAATCAGTGCTGGTCAATGCACAGACAAACACAAACACACACGCACGAATTTGGCGGAAGTCTGGTTCATCCTTGGGAGGAATATCCAAATGCCTGAAGGTACCACGTTCATATGTACAAACAATAGTACGCAAGTATAAACACCATGGGACCACGCAGCCGTCATACCGCTCAGGAAAAAGACGCATTCTCTCTCCTAGAGATGAACACACTTTGGTGCAAAAAGTGCAGATCAATCCCAGAACAACAGCAAAGGACCTTGTGAAGATGCTGGAGGAAACAGGTAAAAAAGTATCTATATCCACAGTAAAACGAGT
>NC_060181.1:71292939-71377939 GCF_021184085.1 Oncorhynchus gorbuscha
TAGTTCTGTCAGCTCCGTCTCTGGTGCCTAACAAACACATGCAGTCTCTTTATGCTGCTCCGATGGGGAGGGGAAGCCAGTACGGAGCCAGTGGCAGAGCAGAGCAGTGAAGAGCTGAACTAGGCCAGGCCAGACAGCCTGTTGCTCTCTGCTGCTGTGGACCTGCCAGACATTGCATCCTGCTGCAGGCGGAATGGAAATCACTTCTGACATGTCCCAAATGGTACCCTATTCGCTACGTAGTGCACTATTTTTGACAACGGTATATAGGGCCCTGGTCAAAAGCAGTGCACTATATTGGTAGAAGGGTACCATTTGGGACACAACCGTTGTATGAAATAGTAGCCCTCACCCCATAGACCCTCGACTTCTCACAATGCTGTGTGCAATGTTGGGTAACAATCTTGGAACCTAGAAATGAATCTCAAGTGTCCGCTTGCAGGCTTTTACATTTTAACAGTCTGTCACGAGAGACAATGTAGCAACCATATAATATTATAAACCGAGCTGGAGAGAGATCTCACTCCTGGTATTAATATGCACAGATAGTAGGCTGCTCCTACTGTAGTGGTAGTTGAGTAGAGAGCCTATTTCCTGCACAGAGGGACAGTTGGACTAAAAGCCGCCTTAATCATTATCTTTGCCAGAATCTGCTGATGCTGAAAAGATAATGACAAGAGTTTAGGGCTAATTTTCAACTTTATTTCTTTGTTTTTTCACCCTTTTTTCCTTGTCTTGTCATTCGTCATCACAGTTAGCTTGTACATCCAGCTGTTACTGAAGCTAATTTAACCCCGTCGCTGTTTGGTTAGCACTATTACAGTGTAATGGGAGAACACAACTTCAGCCTGCTCCACATCCAGCTCCACAGCCGGTCTCCTCTCACAGACCCACCTGTCCGTCTCCCTCTCTACCTTAGCACTCTACAGACAGATTAGGGATGCAAAAATCAGGTATCTTTCCCCCAAATTCCCAGGTTGTCCAGAAAATCACTGGATTTCCTGTTTATTCCTTCTTGATTCCGTATATCTTCCAACCGGGATTCCCGGAATCACATCACCATACACTTCCACTTCTAACAAAGGATCTTTGAGATAGATCTGCATGGTGGGACATGTCTCTACCTTTCTGCTTCAGCTCTACCTTGTTAGATGCTCTAATTTCACCATGAACTTCTAAGAAAGGGGCTTTGACATAGACCTGCATGGTGTGTCTGGCTGGCATTACCTTTTGCAGATGGCAGACACACGGACAGTACAGTATAGACGATTAACATGTGACCATTAATCCACCCTCCCTCAGATGGACCTGGAAGAGAGAGAGGACAGGAAGGAGACCTCATGGTTGAGTTGAAACCACTGTTTGACTGACTGGCCTCAGATTAACACAATAGCCTTGAAAAAGAAAAGTTGTAATTTTAGTAGCCAATGGCTCCACCCATATCCTTTCCGATTAAAAAAGATAAATATTGTCCAGTACCTAACCCTGTCATGCTACTGTGGATAGTTTTTGACCTTCTGTTTGACCCCTAACCCTAGTCTTAACCTGTATTCCTGTGTTTCTCAGCTACTGAGCGGATGGTGTGTGACCCTCTGTGTTCGGACGCTGGCTGCTGGGGGCCGGGACCAGACCAGTGCCTGGCCTGTCGCTACTTCAGCCGGGGACGCACCTGTGTGGACACCTGCAACCTCTATGAAGGGTGAGTTACGTATACCAGTGTCACATAATGACAGATACTGTAGACACTTGGCAGTGTAACATAATTACATTATGACAGTATCACGCTCAATATGCATGAAGATAAAGAGAGATACAGCTGTCAAACTAACGTCTCTTTTACCTCAGTGAAAGTACTTTTGTTTTAGGTCTTTTAGGTCTGAGAACGAGTATGACTTGTATATGAAAGGATGTACAGAATAGTTTTTCTATATAGTGACTTTCTTTCAGTAGTACGATGTATTACCTGTTCAGCAGACCAGTAAGTGTACAATATAACTACTGTCTGTGTAGACACCAATCTCTTCCCTCGTTCATTCTGGTAATCCCTGAACGGGAGAAAACACGATGTAAACACAATCTACAGGATCCTGTGAAAGATAGAAAGATACTGCAATAATGGACCAAGAATGAACTTACTTGTTTCTCAAATATCAGAGAAAAATAGATGTGTGTTTGTATGAAATAACGGTCTGCCTCCCAAATGGCACCCTATTCTCTATATAGTTACACTACTTTTAACAAGGGCCCATAGGGTTCTGTTTCAAAGTAGTGCACTATATATGGATTTTGGTGCCATATGGGACGCAGGCAGGGATGAGGCCAGGTCAGACACAGCACTTCATACCTGAAGGATAAACCACCACAACAAAACCCTCCGGTGAGTAAATAACAGGGGAGATAAGATTAAGGTTGTTTTCATCTGCTGCAGTGTGGATTTACAGAGTAGAGATGTTACAATATGTGTAACAGAAGCACACACACACACACACACACACACACACACACACACACACACACACACACACACACACACACACACACACACACACACACACACACACACACACACACACACACACACACACACACACACACACACAGACAGACAGACAGACAGACAGACAGACAGACAGACAGACAGACAGACAGACAGACAGACAGACAGACAGACAGACAGACAGACAGACAGACAGACAGACAGACAGACAGACAGACAGACAGACAGACAGACAGACAGACAGACAGACAGACAGACAGACAGACAGACAGACAGACAGACAGACAGACAGACAGACAGACAGACAGACAGACAGACAGACAGACAGACAGACAGACAGACAGACAGACAGACAGACAGACTCACTCACTCACTCACTCACTCACTCACTCACTCACTCACACAGGAGTGTACTTACTGTAGTGTTAGTAGGAGACATGAGGCAACATGGAGGGGTCTGAGGGAGTGTACTTACTGTAGTGTTAGTAGGAGACATGAGGCAACATGGAGGGGTCTGAGGGAGTGTACTTACTGTAGTGTTAGTAGGAGACATGAGGCAACATGGAGGGGTCTGAGAGAGTGTACTTACTGTAGTGATTAGGGGGAGACATGAGGCAACATGGAGGGGTCTGAGGGAGTGTACTTACTGTAGTGTTAGTAGGAGACATGAGGCAACATGGAGGGGTCTGAGGGAGTGTACTTACTGTAGTGTTAGTAGGAGACATGAGGCAACATGGAGGGGTCTGAGGGAGTGTACTTACTGTAGTGTTAGTAGGAGACATGAGGCAACATGGAGGGGTCTGAGGGAGTGTACTTACTGTAGTGTTAGTAGGAGACATGAGGCAACATGGAGGGGTCTGAGGGAGTGTACTTACTGTAGTGTTAGTAGGAGACATGAGGCAACATGGAGGGGTCTGAGGGAGTGTACTTACTGTAGTGTTAGTAGGAGACATGAGGCAACATGGAGGGGTCTGAGGGAGTGTACTTACTGTAGTGTTAGTAGGAGACATGAGGCAACATGGAGGGGTCTGAGAGAGTGTACTTACTGTAGTGTTAGTAGGAGACATGAGGCAACATGGAGGGGTCTGAGGGAGTGTACTTACTGTAGTGTTAGTAGGAGACATGAGGCAACATGGAGGGGTCTGAGGGAGTGTACTTACTGTAGTGTTAGTAGGAGACATGAGGCAACATGGAGGGGTCTGAGGGAGTGTACTTACTGTAGTGTTAGTAGGAGACATGAGGCAACATGGAGGGGTCTGAGGGAGTGTACTTACTGTAGTGATTAGGGGGAGACATGAGGCAACATGGAGGGGTCTGAGGGAGTGTACTTACTGTAGTGTTAGTAGAAGACATGAGGCAACATGGAGGGGTCTGAGGGAGTGTACTTACTGTAGTGTTAGTAGGAGACATGAGGCAACATGGAGGGGTCTGAGGGAGTGTACTTACTGTAGTGTTAGTAGGAGACATGAGGCAACATGGAGGGGTCTGAGGGAGTGTACTTACTGTAGTGTTAGTAGGAGACATGAGGCAACATGGAGGGGTCTGAGGGAGTGTACTTACTGTAGTGTTAGTAGGAGACATGAGGCAACATGGAGGGGTCTGAGGGAGTGTACTTACTGTAGTGATTAGGGGGAGACATGAGGCAACATGGAGGGGTCTGAGGGAGTGTACTTACTGTAGTGTTAGTAGGAGACATGAGGCAACATGGAGGGGTCTGAGGGAGTGTACTTACTGTAGTGATTAGGGGGAGACATGAGGCAACATGGAGGGGTCTGAGGGAGTGTACTTATATGGTGATTAGGGGGAGACATGAGGCAACATGGAGGGGTCTGAGGGAGTGTACTTATATGGTGATTAGGGGGAGACATGAGGCAACATGGAGGGGTCTGAGGGAGTGTACTTATATGGTGATTAGGGGGGAGACATGAGGCAACATGGAGGGGTCTGAGGGAGTGTACTTACTGTAGTGATTAGGGGGAGACATGAGGCAACATGGAGGGGTCTGAGGGAGTGTACTTATATGGTGATTAGGGGGAGACATGAGGCAACATGGAGGGGTCTGAGGGAGTGTACTTATATGGTGATTAGGGGGAGACATGAGGCAACATGGAGGGGTCTGAGGGAGTGTACTTATATGGTGATTAGGGGGAGACATGAGGCAACATGGAGGGGTCTGAGGGAGTGTACTTATATGGTGATTAGGGGGAGACATGAGGCAACATGGAGGGGTCTGAGGGAGTGTACTTACTGTAGTGATTAGGGGGAGACATGAGGCAACATGGAGGGGTCTGAGGGAGTGTACTTACTGTAGTGATTAGGGGGAGACATGAGGCAACATGGAGGGGTCTGAGGGAGTGTACTTACTGTAGTGATTAGGGGGAGACATGAGGCAACATGGAGGGGTCTGAGGGAGTGTACTTACTGTCGTGATTAGGGGGAGACATGAGGCAACATGGAGGGGTCTGAGGGAGTGTACTTACTGTCGTGATTAGGGGGAGACATGAGGCAACATGGAGGGGTCTGAGGGAGTGTACTTACTGTCGTGATTAGGGGGAGACATGAGGCAACATGGAGGGGTCTGAGGGAGTGTACTTACTGTCGTGATTAGGGGGAGACATGAGGCAACATGGAGGGGTCTGAGGGAGTGTACTTACTGTCGTGATTAGGGGGAGACATGAGGCAACATGGAGGGGTCTGAGGGAGTGTACTTACTGTCGTGATTAGGGGGAGACATGAGGCAACATGGAGGGGTCTGAGGGAGTGTACTTACTGTCGTGATTAGGGGAGACATGAGGCAACATGGAGGGGTCTGAGGGAGTGTACTTACTGTAGTGATTAGGGGGAGACATGAGGCAACATGGAGGGGTCTGGGGGGGGAGTGTACTTACTGTCGTGATTAGGGGGAGACATGAGGCAACATGGAGGGGTCTGAGGGAGTGTACTTACTGTCGTGATTAGGGGGAGACATGAGGCAACATGGAGGGGTCTGAGGGAGTGTACTTACTGTCGTGATTAGGGGGAGACATGAGGCAACATGGAGGGGTCTGAGGGAGTGTACTTACTGTCGTGATTAGGGGGAGACATGAGGCAACATGGAGGGGTCTGAGGGAGTGTACTTACTGTAGTGATTAGGGGAGACATGAGGCAACATGGAGGGGTCTGAGGGAGTGTACTTACTGTAGTGATTAGGGGGAGACATGAGGCAACATGGAGGGGTCTGAGGGAGTGTACTTACTGTCGTGATTAGGGGGAGACATGAGGCAACATGGAGGGGTCTGAGGGAGTGTACTTACTGTAGTGATTAGGGGGAGACATGAGGCAACATGGAGGGGTCTGAGGGAGTGTACTTACTGTAGTGATTAGGGGGAGACATGAGGCAACATGGAGGGGTCTGAGGGAGTGTACTTACTGTAGTGATTAGGGGAGACATGAGGCAACATGGAGGGGTCTGAGGGAGTGTACTTACTGTAGTGATTAGGGGGAGACATGAGACAACATGGAGGGGTCTGAGGGAGTGTACTTACTGTAGTGATTAGGGGGAGACATGAGGCAACATGGAGGGGTCTGAGGGAGTGTACTTACTGTAGTGATTAGGGGAGACATGAGGCAACATGGAGGGGTCTGAGGGAGTGTACTTACTGTAGTGATTAGGGGAGACATGAGGCAACATGGAGGGGTCTGAGGGAGTGTACTTACTGTAGTGATTAGGGGGAGACATGAGGCAACATGGAGGGGTCTGAGGGAGTGTACTTACTGTAGTGATTAGGGGGATTGGTTATGGGTTTGTATTTCCCGCACAATTTAAAATAATGTTACGACATTTGTCTATGTTGTTGTTGTTGTTTTCCTGTAAAATCCTCTCTAATAAATTGTTTAAAAGTCTGTTTTTCAATGGCAATAACAGGTGAGACATTCAAAGTTAAATGTCACCATCTCAAGCGTAAGCCAGACTAAAGACAAAGCTAAACTCCAGTGTGGTGTAGAAATAGAAGAGCGGTTCTATGGCTGGTGTACACCACATTAGAGACAGACATGGATGCTTGTTTTGCCTTGCAGACTGACTGGCTCTAGGCCCAGGCAGCCATCGGGGCCCTTCGTAGTCGAGAAACGTGAGGCCAGTTTGGAGAGGTACGCCAGACGAGAGAGGAGAGGCACAGGGCAGGGGGGTTAGGCGTGTCACTGCGTGTCACAGTCACTGCTTGCGCACGGGGCCACGCTCTGCCTACCTGTCTGCCTGTCTGCACGCCACCGCTCACAGCTCGGCTAATCAAAGGAACACGAGAGATGCTAACCAATCACAGAGCCACGAGACACTACTGACTGAAGTCTATTGAGACCATAGAAGTACATACTGTAGAACACATAGGGGTGGTTTCCAGAACATAGACTAAGTCTGGGAATAAAAAGCAGGCTTAATGGAGAATCTCCATGGAAAACACTTTCAAATTCAGGACATGACTTAATCTGTGTCTGGTACTGTTAAACTAACCCCTAGTCTTAGGGCTGGGCGATGCATCATGAGTACTGGTATACTGGTATGGATTTTTACAACACTGTCTATAACAACATGTTGATACAGTGCTGAACTAAATGAAAAGTTCTACACATTGGACTACTTCACTGTCAGTTTTGTCCTGGTTTGGTTGAGTATTAAGCCATCAGAATGGAGAAAGCCCATTAAAACCACTTAGTACCATTTTGTTTCCAATCAAAGGTCATGCACTACTCATAGAACATATGTAGAACTTTTACAATTCAGAGAACAATACTGTGATATGATATGTTGGCGATATCGCCCAGCCCTACATAGTTTTATATTGTATATACAGCACCAGTCAAAAGTTTGGACACCTACTGATTCAAGGGTTTTTCTTTATTTTTACTATTTTCTACATTGTAGAATTATAGTGAAGACATCAAAACTATGAAATAACACACATGGAATCATGTAGTAACAAAAAAGTGTGAAACAAATCCAAATATATTTTGCCACCCTTTGCCTTGATGACAGCTTTGCACACTCTTGGCATTCTCTCAACTATCTTCATGAGGTAGTCACCTGGAATGGATATCAATTAACAGGTGTGCCTTGTTAAAAGTTAATTTGTGGAATTTCTTTCCTTCTGTCAGGACCCGGTTACGAACCCGGGTCTCCGGAGTGAGAAACAGTCACTAAACCAACTGAGCCACGAATAGTCAGCAGAACCCAGAAGATGAGGCAGAGACAGCAGTACTTGAGACGGTGTATTTAATGAAGTAAAAAGTGAAGTTCTTCAGGAAAACATGTAACTCCACAACCTCAAAAGGAATTCCACAAGAACAAAGGTAATCCTCCAAGACAAAAAGGTAAATCCACAAGGTGGAAGGTATAGCACATAAAAGCCTCAAAAGATACTTAAAAACAAACAAGAACAAAAAACAGAATTCCACAAGAGAGTCCACCGGGATCAACAAGAGTTCACAGAGTACTAGGGCTGGGTGCTAACATACAAACACAGAGCAAATAACTGAGTAAAACAAAGGGTTTAAATACAATCAGGGGAAACGAGGCACAGGTGCAAATAATAATGGGGTTCAAGGGAAAAGAAAAGGTCAAAAGGCACAATGGGGGCATCTAGTGACCAAAAACCGGAACAACCCTGGCCAAATCCTGACACCTTCTTAATGAGTTTGAGCCAATAAGTTGTGTTGTGATAATGTAGGGGTGGTATACAGAAGTTAGCCCTATTTGGTAAAAGACCAAGTCCATATTATGGCAAGAACAACTCAAATAAGCAAAGAGAAACAACAGTCCGCTATTACTTTAAGACATGAAGGTCAGTCAATACGGAAAATGTCAAGAACCTTGAATGTTTCTTCAAGTGCAGTCGCTTAAACCATCAAGCGCTATGATGAAACTGGCTCTCATGAGGACCGCCACAGGAAAGGAAGACCCAGAGGTTACCTCTGCTCCAGAGGATAAGTTCATTAGAGTTACCAGCCTCAGAAAATGCAGCGCAAATAAATGCTTCACAGAGTTCAAGTAACAGACACAACTATTCAGAGGAGACTGCATGAATCAGGCCTTCATGGTTGAAATGCTACAAAGAAAACACTACTAAACACCAATAATAAGAAGGGACTTGCTTGGGCCAAGAAACACAAACAATGGACATTAGACTGGAGGAAATCTGTCCTTTGGTCTGATGAGTACAAATTTGACCGCCGTGTCTTTGTGAGATGCAGAGTAGGTGAAACGGATGATCTCCGCATGTGTGGTTCCCACTGTCCCACTCTGGTTTGCGCTTGGTTTGACTATCATTCAACAGGACAATGACCCAAAACACACCTCCAGGCTGTGTAAGGGCTATTTGACCAAGGAGGAGAGTGATGGAGTGCTGCATCAGATGACCTGGCCTCCACAATCACCCGACCTCAACCCAACTGAGGTGGTTTGGGATGGGTTGGACTGCAGAGTGAAGGAAAGCAAGCAGCCAGCAAGTGTTCAGCATATGTGGGAACTCCTTTAAGACTGTTGGAAAAGCATTCAAGGTGAAGCTAGTTGAGAGAATGCCAAGAGTGTGCAAAGCTGTCATCAAGGCAAAGGGGGGATACTTTGAACAATCTCAAGTATAAAAACAATTTTTTGTGTGTTATGTGTTATTTCATAGTTTTGATGTCTTCACTATTATTCTACAATGTAGAAAATAGTAAAAATAAAGAAATACCCTGGAATGAGTAGGTGGGTCCAACCTTTTGACTGGTTGAGACAATGTCTTGTTCACTGTGGGGCACTATCTAGAAGGAAAAACATCTATTTTGCATTTCCTAAAGTCTCTGTCTTAAAGGTAATTGTCTATTTTGAGTGACTGAGTCAGCACAACAGGTTTGCTAGAAAAGATGACGACACAGACACAAAGTACAACTGTTATAGTGGAGATTTAGGTTGGACGTCCCGTGAGGAAGTGAGGTATTGTCTGCTTCTGTCCTCCAGGTCTTATGTTAGAACAGAGGTTTTAAGTGCTGTGTAACTGAAGTGCCTCCGTCCTGAGAGAGAGAGAGACTGAGAGAGAGACTGAGAAAGAGAGACTGGGAGAGAGAGAGACTGGGAGAGAGAGACTGGGAGAGAGAGAGAGACTGAGAGAGAGACTGAGAGAGAGAGAGACTGGGAGAGAGAGAGAGACTGGGAGAGAGAGACTGGGAGAGAGAGAATGGGAGAGAGACTGAGAGAGAGAGAGACTGAGAGAGAGAGACTGGGAGAGAGAGAGAGACTTATGGCAATAGAGAAGCTAAACCCTATGGAGAACCATGGGAGACTAAGCTAACATAAAGGACATGTTAAACCATAACCCATTTAAATCATAGCTTTACCAGACAAAGACCTACCTCCCGTGCCACCCTGCATGGCATTGTGTTGACCGGATAAAGCATAATTAATCCTAATTTGATTTCAGGTCCCATGGAGGTATTCCTCTGGTTATTTAGCAGAGGGAGGAAACACCACACTCACTTACTCCTCACACATGTTGTCCCAGCCAGACCTGGGTTCAAATACCATTTGAAATCTTTCTAATACTTTCAGGCAGTTGCTTTAGCCTGCCTGGAGTGCCAGATGGGTGGGGTTTGCATTTTTTGTGATTATTCTATTGCTTCGATTGCCCCAGACAAGCTCAGTAATGCTCAGATGAAGTATTACTTCATTTTTAATAGTATTTGAACCCATGTCTGCCCACAGCGTAACACCAGAGTTTCTCTTGTTAGTATTAAAGGCAGACACACACACACTGTTACGTTTAATGAGTGAAGAGGTGTGGAGTCAGGCGCAGAGAGCAAAAGGATGTGGGAAAAACAAGCTTTAATGTCCAGGAAAAATAACATGAACAAAAGTAGGAAAACAAATGATCAGAAATATTAACGGACAGCGCGAAACCCGAAAATGCAAACAAAATCACTCTAACACAAAACAGATGAACAAGCCCGCACGAAACAGAAGCGGGCTGAACAACCTTATATAACCCCGCCCTAACAACCAAACAAGAAACAGGTGATACCAATCAGACCAAACCAAAGGAACACAGAACAAAGGATCGGTGATAGCTAGTAGACCGGTGACGACGACCGCCGGGCGCCACCCGAACAAGAAGGGGAGTCACCTTCGGTAATATTCGTGACACACACTGTCCTATCCCTCACATTCATGTTGAAGGATACCATGTTAAATCTCTTTGCTATACTTTGTGTCTGTTAGTGAATGACTTTTCAAGCCCCACCAGTGACTTCTGATTTTAATGTTGTGAAAAAGGAACAAGACACCACTTTAGTTAATTGATTTCTGAAAGTATGGAACACCCGTTAGCATTAGTTGGAAAGCCATGCTACACCAAAGTGATTGTATCAATATAGCCACGATAATTAGCTTGGATGCTGGAGGGCGTAGTGTAACTTAATGGAATACATCAGATTGAACATTCTCAGCATGTGCAGTGCTCAACGCTAAATGAGCCCATGACTTCATCCAGTGACCTTCAGCGGCAAATTAAACATGAAAACGAGATATAAAAGCCCACCTCCTACACACATACAAACACACACACATACAAACACACACACGCCACACGTCACACATCACACGCCACACACACCGCAGCCACACGTCACACACCACACACACACCACATGTCACACACCACACACACGCCACACACCACACACACCACACGTCACACATCACACGCCACACACACACCACATGCCACACACACACACACACGCCACACACCACACACACCACACGTCACACATCACACGCCACACACACACCACATGCCACACACACACACACACACCACACACACCCCACTCCACACAAACACACACACACACCACTCCACACTCATATACACACACTCCACACATTGATTGTTTCCTCAAATCAAATAAAATAAAATATTATTAGTCACATGCTTCGTAACCAACCGGTGTAGACTAACAGTGAAATTCTTACTTACGGCCCTTCCCCATAATGCAGAGAGAGATAATAGAAATATAATAACCCGAGTAAACATAACTTACCAGGGTACCAGTAGCGAGTCTATGTGCTGGGATACGAGGTCATTGAGGGTGATATGTACACATAGGTAGGGTTCAAGCAACAGGAAGGATAATACACAGCAGCAGCGTACCAGTAGTGAGTCTATGTGCTGGGATACGAGGTCATTGAGGGTGATATGTACACATAGGTAGGGTTCAAGCAACAGGAAGGATAATACACAGCAGCAGCGTACCAGTAGTGAGTCTATGTGCTGGGATACGAGGTCATTGAGGGTGATATGTACACATAGGTAGGGTTCAAGCAACAGGAAGGATAATACACAGCAGCAGCGTACCAGTAGTGAGTCTATGTGCTGGGATACGAGGTCATTGAGGGTGATATGTACACATAGGTAGGGTTCAAGCAACAGGAAGGATAATACACAGCAGCAGCGTCCAGTAGTGAGTCTATGTGCTGGGATACGAGGTCATTGAGGGTGATATGTACACATAGGTAGGGTTCAAGCAACAGGAAGGATAATACACAGCAGCAGCGTACCAGTAGTGAGTCTATGTGCTGGGATACGAGGTCATTGAGGGTGATATGTACACATAGGTAGGGTTCAAGCAACAGGAAGGATAATACACAGCAGCAGCGTACCAGTAGTGAGTCTATGTGCTGGGATACGAGGTCATTGAGGGTGATATGTACACATAGGTAGGGTTCAAGCAACAGGAAGGATAATACACAGCAGCAGCGTACCAGTAGTGAGTCTATGTGCTGGGATACGAGGTCATTGAAGGTGATATGTACACATAGGTAGGGTTCAAGCAACAGGAAGGATAATACACAGCAGCAGCGTATGTGGAAAAAGGGACAATGCAGATAGTCCAGGTAGCTACTGGTTAAATATTTATCTAACTATTTAGCTGTCTCAACTATTGTTGACATTGATGAAGGTGACTTTTAAGAAATGTACGATGTAATTGATCATTGAAGGTGCAGCTTTTTGTCACTGTTGTTGAATTATTGTCTTTGACTAAAAACTGTGTGTAGTATGTGTTTCCTTTTGTAATTTAGGCAAAAGACATTGGTTACATCCGAAATAGAGCCCTAATTCCCTTTTTAGTGCACTGCTTTTGACCACTGCCTATGGGGATTATATGATCTATATAGGTAATAGGGTACAATGTCGGCCACACCCATCCATTTTGTCAGTTTTCAGTTCTCATTTAATTTCCATCTGTAATAGTCTAGGCCCATGTCCAGGTTTTATGGCAGCCATCGTAGCAGGCGGTTGCTAGTTGTGTACAGTATACACAGTGGAAGAGTGGGTGTACCACAGTACAGTGACTGCAGTGCCTGAGACCATGAAATTCCTCCAGCTATTCCTCTAAACAGAGACAGAGGAGCACTGAGGAGCACAGTGGAGCACTGAGGAGCACAGTGGAGCACTGAGGAGCACTGGGGAGCACAGTGGAGCAATGAGGAGCACAGTGGAGCACAGTGGAGCACTGAGAAGCACAGTGGAGCAATGAGGAGCACAGTGGAGCAATGAGGAGCACAGTGGAGCAATGAGGAGCACAGTGGAGCACTGAGGAGCACAGTGGAGCACTGAGGAGCACAGTGGAGCACTGAGGAGCACAGTGGAGCACTGAGGAGCACAGTGGAGCACAGCTCGCCTCCCTTCCTGTAGAGTCTGTATCTGACACACTTCTTTTTTTTCTCACTTTCCCCACCCTATCCCTCTCTCTCCCTCTATCTTCCCCCTCCTCCCTCCTTCTCTCTCCCCTCTCTCTCCTTCCCCTCTCTGCCTCTCTCCTCCTTTCTTCCGTCTCCCCCTACCTCCCTTCCTCTACCTCCCGCGGTTTCCCCGCCTCTCTCTCACACACTCTCTCGCCCCCTCTCTCCATCCCTTCCTCATATTCCGCCCCCCCCCCTCCCCTCTCTCCATCTCTGGTTTTCAGGGAGGTGCGTGAGTATGCCAACGGCTCGGTGTGTGTGGAGTGTGATTCCCAGTGTGAGAGAGCAGACGATTACTCTCTGACCTGTCATAGCCCGGTAAGATCCTCTAGAGACACAGTCTAACACATATGTGCCCACCACACACACACACACACACACACACACACACACACACACACACACACACACACACACACACACACACACACACACACACACAGAACCATCCTAAAGCATTCATGACATGCACTTGTAAATGATCCTCACTCCTGCACATTCTGACTTAATACTAGAGACAATGAATAATAATATGTTTTATATGGTGATGCCAAGAAATCCTTTATAGCATACTCAGTGTGCCATAACATTATCCTACATTACATTATTATTTTTGTAAATTAGCAGATACTCTTACCCATAGCGACTTGTAGTCAGTCAGGATTCAACTAAGTTTAGTTGGTAGAAACATCCACCTATCACTGTCAGCAGACAGACCTTTCTGCCAAATAGCTGCCATCAGCAAAAACATGAATCATATTGTGTCCATTAATAAAGTCTCTCTAGAGCTTTTCTTTTTCTCTCTTTTCTGTCCCTACCATAAACTGGAATCACTTGTGACCACAGACAAGGGATGTATCCCAAATGGCACTCTATTCCCTATATATAGTGCACGACTTTTGACCAGAGCACTATGGGCCTTGGTCAAAAGTAAGGCAATATATAGGTCGTAGGGTGTCATTTGAGATCCAGACTAGGCCTTCGATTGCCCTGGAAGCATAATTAATTGTATGCTCAGTTAAAATGTGCCAGCGAGCTTCACTATTTATTTTATTTTATGTTAAATTAAGCAATACTGTCTTTGTGTGACTGTGTGTGTGTGAATGTGTGTGCGTATGTGATTGTTTCCGTATATCTGTGTGTGAGTTTGTAAATGTATATGTCCCTGTGGACTCTCAAGTATTGTCTCAGGCTGTGTTATGATGCTCCTTGTCATTCCGCTTGTCATCTCCTGTCTAGACAGGTGATCCTTCACCACCTTTATCTATGCTCCCTTCTCCCTGCTCCCTTCTCTCTTCTCCCTGCTCTCTTCTCCCTGCTCCCTTCTCTCTTCTCCCTTCTTCCTGCTCTCTTCTCCCTGCTCCCTTATCCCTGCTCCCTTCTCCCTGCTCCCTTCTCCCTGCTCCCTTCTCCCTGCTCTCTTCTCCACGCTCCCTTCTCCCTTCTCTCTTCTCCCTGCTCTCTTCTCCCTGCTCCCTTCTCTCTTCTCCCTTCTTCCTGCTCTCTTCTCCCTGCTCCCTTATCCCTGCTCCCTTCTCCCTTCTCAATGCTCCCTTTTCCATTTTCCCTTCTTCCTGCTCCCTTCTCCCTGCTCCCTTCTCCCTGCTCTCTTCTCCCTTCTCCATGCTCCCTTCTCCCTTCTCCCTTCTCAATGCTCCCCTGCTCCCTTCTTCCTGCTCCCTTCTCCCTTCTCCCTGCTCCCTTCTCCCTTCTCCATGCTTCCTGCTCTCTTCTCCCTTCTTCCTGCTCTCTTCTCCCTTCTTCCTGCTCTCTTCTCCCTGCTCCCTTATCCCTGCTCCCTTCTCCCTGCTCCGTTATCCGTGCTCCCTTATCCGTGCTCCCTTCTCCATGCTCCCTTCTCCACGCTCCCTTCTCCCTTCGCCCTTCTCCCTGCTCCATTCTCCCTGCTCCCTTCTCACTTCTCCCTTATCCCTGCTCCCTTCTCGCTGCTCCCTTCTCCCTGCTCCCTTATCCCTTCTCGATGCTCCCTACTCCCTTCTCCCTGCTCTCTTCTCCACGCTCCCTTCTCCCTTCTCCCTTATCCCTTCTCCATGCTCCCTTCTCCATGCTCCCTTCTCCATGCTCCCTCCATGCTCCCTTCTCCCTGCTCCCTTCTCCCTGCTCCCTTATCCCTTCTCCACGCTCCCTTCTCCCTTCTCCCTGCTCCCTTCTCCTTGCTCCCTTCTCCCTTCTCCCTTATCCCTTCTCCCTTCTCCCTTCTCCCTGCTCCCTGCTCTCTTCTCCCTGCTCCCTTCTCCATGCTCCCTTCTCCATGCTCCCTTCTCCCCTCTCCCTTATCCATGCTCCCTTCTCCCTGCTCTCTTCTCCCTTCTCCCTTTCCCTTCTCCCTGCTCCCTTCTCCCTTCTCAATGCTCCGTTCTCCCTGCTCCCTTTTCCCTTTTCCCTTCATCCTGCTCCCTTCTCCCTGCTCCCTTCTCTCTTCTCCATGCTCCCTTCTCCCTGCTCTCATCTCTCTTCTCCATGCTCCCTGCTCCATTCTCCCTTCTCAATGCTCCCTTCTCTCTGCTCCCTTCTTCCTGCTCCCTTCTCCCTTCTCCATGCTCCCTTCTCCCTGCTCTCATCTCCCTTCTCCATGCTCCCTGCTCCATGCTCCCTTCTCCCTGCTCCCTTCTTCCTGCTCCCTTCTCCCTGCTCCCTTCTCCCTGCTCCCTTCTCCCTGCTCTCTTCTCCCTGCTCCCTTCTCCCTGCTCCCTGCTCCCTGTTCTCTTCTCCCTGCTCCCTTCTCCATGCTCCCTTCTCCCTGCTCTCTTCTCCCTGCTGTCTTCTCCCTGCTCCCTTCTCCCTGCTCCCTGCTTCCTGCTCTCTTCTCCATGCTCCCTTCTGCATGCGCCCTTCTCCCTGCTCCCTTCTCCCTGCTCCCTTATCCCTTTTCCCTGCTCTCTTCTCCCTTCTCAATGCTCCCTTTTCCCTGCTCCCTTTTCCCTGCTCCCTTCTCCCTGCTCCCTTCTCCCTTCTTCCTGCTTCCTTCTCCCTGCTCCCTTCCCCTTTCTTCTCCCTGCTCCCTTCTCTCTGCTCCATTCTCCCTTTTCTCTACTCCTTCTCTCTGCTCCCTTCTCACTTCTCGCTGCTCTCTGCTCCCTTTTCTCTGCTCCCTTCTCCCTGCTCCCTTCTCCCTTCTCAATGCTCCCTTCTCCCTGCTCCCTTTTCCCTTTTCCCTTCTTCCTGCTCTCTTCTCCCTTCTCCATGCTCCCTTCTCAATGCTCCCTTCTCCCTGCTCCATTCTTCCTGCTCCCTTCTCCCTTCCCTTCTCCCTTCTCCCTGCTCCCTTCTCCCTTCCCCCTACTCCCTGCTCTCTTCTCCCTTCTCCCTGCTCCCTTCTCCCTGCTCTCTTCTCCCTGCTCCCTTCTCCATGCTCCCTTCTCCATGCGCCCTTCTCCCTTCTCCCTGCTCCCTGCTCCCTGCTCCCTTCTCCCTGCTCACTTCTCCCTGCTCTCTTCTACCTTCTCCCTGCTCCCTTCTACCTTCTCCCTGCTCCCTTCTCCATGCTCCCTTCTCCATGCTCCCTGCTCCCTTCTCCCTTCTCCCTGCTCTCTTCTCCCTTCTCCCTGCTCCCTTCTCCATGCTCCCTTCTCCATGCGCCCTTCTCCCTTCTCCCTGCTCCCTTATCCCTTATCCCTGCTCCCTGCTCCCTTCTCCCAGCTCTCTTCTCCCTGCTCCCTTATCCATGCTCCCTTCTCCCTGCTCCCTTCTCCATGCTCCCTTCTCCCCTTTCCCTTATCCATGCTCCCTTCTCCCTTCTCTCTTTTCCCTTTTCCATTCTCCCATCTCCATGCTCCCTTCTCCCTGCTCCCTTCTTCCTGCTCCCTTCTTCCTGCTCCCTTCTCCCTGCTCCCTTCTCCCTGCTCCCTTCTCCCTGCTCTCTTCTCCCTGCTCCCTGCTCCCTGCTCCCTGTTCTCTTCTCCCTGCTCCCTTCTCCATGCTCCCTTCTCCCTGCTCCCTGCTTCCTGCTCTCTTCTCCATGCTCCCTTCTGCATGCGCCCTTCTCCCTTCTCCCTGCTCCCTTCTCCCTGCTCCCTTATCCCTTTTCCCTGCTCTCTTCTCCCTTCTCAATGCTCCCTTTTCCCTGCTCCCTTTTCCCTGCTCCCTTTTCCCTGCTCCCTTCTCCCTTCTTCCTGCTTCCTTCTCCCTGCTCCCTTCCCCTTTCATCTCCCTGCTCCCTTTTCTCTACTCCTTCTCTCTGCTCCCTTCTCACTTCTCGCTGCTCTCTGCTCCCTTTTCTCTGCTCCCTTCTCCCTGCTCCCTTCTCCCTTCTCAATGCTCCCTTCTCCCTGCTCCCTTTTCCCTTTTCCCTTCTTCCTGCTCTCTTCTCCCTTCTCCATGCTCCCTTCTCAATGCTCCCTTCTCCCTGCTCCATTCTTCCTGCTCCCTTCTCCCTGCTCCCTTCTCCCTTCTCCATGCTCCCTTCTCCCTTCTCCCTTCCCCCTACTCCCTGCTCTCTTCTCCCTTTTCCCTGCTCCCTTCTCCCTGCTCTCTTCTCCCTGCTCCCTTCTCCATGCTCCCTTCTCCATGCGCCTTCTCCCTTCTCCCTGCTCCCTTCTCCCTGCTCCCTGCTCCCTGCTCCCTTCTCCCTGCTCACTTCTCCCTGCTCTCTTCTACCTTCTCCCTGCTCCCTTCTACCTTCTCCCTGCTCCCTTCTCCCTGCTCCCTGCTCCCTGCTCTCTTCTCCCTGCTCTCTTCTCCCTGCTCCCTTCTCCCTGCTCCCTTCTCCATGCTCCCTGCTCCCTTCTCCCTGCTCCCTTCTCCATGCTCCCTTCTCCATGCGCCCTTCTCCCTTCTCCCTGCTCCCTTTTCCCTTATCCCTGCTCCCTGCTCCCTTCTCCCAGCTCTCTTCTCCCTGCTCCCTTATCCATGCTCCCTTCTCCCTGCTCCCTTCTCCATGCTCCCTTCTCCCCTTTCCCTTATCCATGCTCCCTTCTCCCTTCTCTCTTTTCCCTTTTCCATTCTCCCTTCTCCATGCTCCCTTCTCCCTTCTCAATGCTCCTTTTCCCTGCTCCCTTCCCTGCTCCCTTCTCCCTGCTCCCTTCTCCCTTCTTCCTGCTTCGTTCTCACTGCTCCCTTCCCCTTTCTTCTCCCTACTCCCTTCTCCCTGCTCTCTGCTCCATTCTCCCTTTTCTCTACTCCTTCTCTCTGCTCCCTTCTCACGTCTCACTGCTCTCTGCTCCCTTTTCTCTGCTCCCTGCTCCCTTTTCCCTTCTTCCTGCTCCCTGCTCCCTTCTCCCTTCTCCATGCTCCCTTCTCCCTGATCCCTTCTTCCTGCTCCCTTCTCCCTGCTCCCTTCTCCCTGCTCCCTTCTCCCTTCCTCCCTGTTCCCTTCTCCCTGCTCTCTTCTCCCTGCTCCCTGCTCTCTTCTCCCTGCTCCCTTCTCCATGCTCCCTTCTCCATGCGCCCTTCTCCCTTCTCTCTGCTCCCTTATCCCTTCTCCCTGCTCCCTGCTCCCTTCTCCCTGCTCTCTTCTCCCTGCTCCCTTCTCCATGCTCCCTTCTCCCTTCTCCCTTCTCAATGCTCCCTTCTCCCTGCTCCCATTTCCCTGCTCCCTTCTCCCTGCTCCCTTCTCCCTTCTTCCTGCTTCGTTCTCCCTGCTCCCTTCCCCTTTCTTCTCCCTGCTCCCTTCTCCCTGCTCTCTGCTCCATTCTCCCTTCTCTCTGCTCCCTTCTCACTTCTCGCTGCTCTCTGCTCCCTTTTCTCTGCTCCCTTCTCCCTGCTCTCTGCTCCCTTTTCTCTGCTCCCTTCTCCCTGCTCTCTTCTCCATTTTCTCTGCTCCCTTCTCCCTGCTCCCTTCTCCCTGCTCTCTGCTCCCTTCCCCCTGCTCTCTGCTCCCTTTTCTCTGCTCCCTTCTCACTGCTCCCTTCTCCCTGATCGCTGCTCCCTTCTCCCTACTCCCTGCTCTCTTCTCCCTTCTCCCTGCTCCATTCTCCCTGCTCCCTGCTCTCTTCTCCCTGCTCTCTTCTCCATGCTCCCTTCTCCCTTATCCCTTCTCCCTGCTCTCTTCTCCCTGCTCTCTTCTCTCTGCTCCCTTATCCATGCTCCCTTCTCCCTGCTCCCTTATCCATGCTCCCTTCTCCATGCTCCCTTCTCCCCTCTTCCTTATCCATGCTCCCTTCTCCCTTCTCTCTTTTCCCTTTTCCCTTCTCCCTTCTCCATGCTCCCTGCTCCCTGCTCTCTGCTCCATTCTCCCTTCTCGCTGCTCTCTGCTCCCTTTTCTCTGCTCCCTTCTCCCTGCTCCCTGCTCCCTTCTCCCTGCTCCCTTTTCCCCTTTCCCTTCTTCCTGCTCCCTGCTCCCTTCTCCCTGCTCCCTTCTCCCTGCTCTCTTCTCCCTTCTCCATGCTCCCTTCTCTCTTCTCAATGCTCCCTTCTACCTGCTCCATTCTTCCTGCTCCCTTCTCCCTGCTCCCTTCTCCCTTCCACCCTACTCCCTGCTCTCTTCTCCCTTCTCCCTGCTCCCTGCTCTCTTCTCCCTGCTCCCTTCTCCATGCTCCCTTCTCCATGCGCCCTTCTCCCTTCTCCCTGCTCCCTGCTCCCTTCTCCCTTCTCCCTTCTCCCTGCTCCCTTCTCCCTGCTCCCTGCTCCCTTCTCCCTGCTCCCTTCTCCCTTCTCCCTGCTCTCTTCTACCTTCTCCCTGCTCCCTGCTCCCTGCTCTCTTCTCCCTGCTCCCTTCTCCATGCTCCCTTCTCCATGCTCCCTGCTCCCTTCTCCCTTCTCCCTGCTCTCTTCTCCCTTCTCCCTGCTCCCTTCTCCATGCTCCCTTCTCCATGCGCCCTTCTCCCTTCTCCCTTCTCCCTGCTCCCTGCTCCCTTATCCCTTATCCCTGCTCCCTGCTCCCTTCTCCCAGCTCTCTTCTCCCTGCTCCCTTATCCATGCTCCCTTATCCATGCTCCCTTCTCCCTGCTCCCTTCTCCATGCTCCCTTCTCCCCTTTCCCTTTTCCATTCTCCCTTCTCCATGCTCCCTGCTCCCTTCTCCCTTCTCAATGCTCCCTGCTCCCTTTTCCCTGCTCCCTTTTCCCTGCTCCCTTCTCCCTGCTCCCTTCTCCCTTCTTCCTGCTTCGTTCTCACTGCTCCCTTCCCCTTTCTTCTCCCTACTCCCTTCTCCCTGCTCTCTGCTCCATTCTCCCTTTTCTCTACTCCTTCTCTCTGCTCCCTTCTCACGTCTCACTGCTCTCTGCTCCCTTTTCTCTGCTCCCTGCTCCCTTTTCCCTTCTTCCTGCTCCCTTCTCCCTGCTCCCTTCTCCTTTCTCCATGCTCCCTTCTCCCTGCTCCCTTCTCCCTGCTCCCTTCTCCCTTCCCCCCTACTCCCTACTCTCTTCTCCCTTCTCCCTGCTCCCTTCTCCCTGCTCCCTGCTCTCTTCGCCCTGCTCTCTTCTCCCTGCTCCCTTCTCCATGCTCCCTTCTCCATGCGCCCTTCTCCCTTCTCACTGCTCTCTGCTCCCTTATCCCTTCTCCATGCTCCCTTCTCCCTTCTCCCTTCTCCCTTCTCAATGCTCCCTTCTCCCTGCTCCCATTTCCCTGCTCCCTTCTCCCTGCTCCCTTCTCCCTTCTTCCTGCTTTGTTCTCCCTGCCCCCTTCCCCTTTCTTCTCCCTGCTCCCTTCTCCCTGCTCTCTGCTCCCTTTTCTCTGCTCCCTTCTCCCTGCTCTCTTCTCCATTTTCTCTGCTCCCTTCTCCCTGCTCCCTTCTCCCTGCTCTCTGCTCCCTTCCCCCTGCTCTCTGCTCCCTTTTCTCTGCTCCCTTTTCTCTCTCACTGCTCCCTTCTCACTGCTCCCTTCTCACTGCTCCCTTCTCCCTGATCGCTGCTCCCTTCTCCCTACTCCCTGCTCTCTTCTCCCTTCTCCCTGCTCCATTCTCCCTGCTCCCTGCTCTCTTCTCCCTGCTCCCTTCTCCATGCTCCCTTCTCCCTGCTCCCTGCTCCCTTATCCCTTCTCCCTGCTCTCTTCTCCCTGCTCTCTTCTCCCTGCTCCCTTATCCATGCTCCCTTCTCCCTGCTCCCTTCTCCATGCTCCCTTCTCCCCTCTTCCTTATCAATGCTCCCTTCTCCCTTCTCCCTTCTCTCTTTTTCCCTTCTCCCTTCTCCATGCTCCCTGCTCCCTGCTCTCTGCTCCATTCTCCCTTCTCTCTGCCCCCTTCTCACTTCTCGCTGCTCTCTGCTCCCTTTTCTCTGCTCCCTTCTCCCTTCTCCCTGCTCCCTTCTCCCTGCTCTCTGCTCCCTTCTCCCTGCTCTTTGCTCCCTTCTCCCTGCTCTCTGCTCCCTTTTCTCTGCTCCCTTTTCTCTGCTCCCTTTTCTCTGCTCCCTTCTCCCTGCTCCCTGCTCACTTTTCTCTGCTCCCTTCTCACTGCCCCCTTTTCTCTGCTCCCTTCTCCCTGCTCCCTTTTCTCTGCTCCCTTCTCCCTTCTCTCTGCTCCCTTCTCCCTTCTCTCTGCTCCCTTCTCCCTTCTCTCTGCTCCCTTCTCCCTTCTCTCTGCTCCCTTCCCTCTGCTCCCTTCTCCCTGATTGATGCTCCCTTCTCCCTGATCGCTGCTCCTTTCTCCCTGCTCTCTGCTCCCTTCCCTCTGCTCCCTTCTCCCTGATCGGTGCTCCCTTCTCCCTGCTCTCAGCTCCCTTCTTCCTGCTCCCTTCTC
This sequence comes from Oncorhynchus gorbuscha, assembly GCF_021184085.1. Classification (NCBI taxonomy): domain Eukaryota; kingdom Metazoa; phylum Chordata; class Actinopteri; order Salmoniformes; family Salmonidae; genus Oncorhynchus; species Oncorhynchus gorbuscha. The sequence goes on from NC_060181.1 coordinate 71,314,820, forward strand.
ACTGCTCTCTGCTCCCTTCTCACTGCTCTCTGCTCCCTTCTCCCTTCTCTCTGCTCCCTTCTCTCTGCTCCCTTCTCACTGCTCTCTGCTCCCTTCTCCCTGTTCCCTTCTCTGCTCAATTCTCTCTGCTCCCTTCTCTCTGCTCCCTTCTCTCTGCTCCCTTCTCACTGCTCCCTGCTCCCTTCTCTCTGCTCCCTACTCCCTGCTCCCTTCTCCCTTCTCTCTGCTCCATTCTCTCTGCTCCCTTCTCTGCTCCCTTCTCACTGCTCTCTGCTCTCTGCTCCCTTCTCAATGCTCTCTGCTTCCTGCTCCCTTCTCACTGCTCCCTGCTCCCTTCTCACTGCTCTCTGCTCCCTTCTCTCTGCTCCCTTCTCCCTGCTCCCTTCTCCATGCTCCCTGCTCCATGCTCCCTTCTCTCTGCTCCCTTCTCACTGCTCTCTGCTCCCTTCTCCCTGCTCCCTTCTCTGCTCCATTCTCTCTGCTCCCTTCTCTGCTCCCTTCTCTCTGCTCCCTTCTCTCTGCTCCCTTCTCCCTGCTCCCTGTTCCCTTCTCTCTGCTCCCTTCTCTCTGCTCCCTCCTCTCTGCTCCCTTCTCCCTGCTCCCTTCTCTCTGCTCCATTCTCTCTGCTCCATTCTCTCTGCTCCATTCTCTCTGCTCCATTCTCTCTGCTCCATTCTCTCTGCTCCATTCTCTCTGCTCCATTCTCTCTGCTCCATTCTCTCTGCTCCATTCTCTCTGCTCCATTCTCTCTGCTCCATTCTCTCTGCTCCATTCTCTCTGCTCCATTCTCCCTGCTCCCTTCTCTCTGCTCCCTTCTCTCTTGTCTCTTCTCCTCTCTGCTCTCTTCTCTGCCTGTCATCTTGATAGTTTATTAAGTCAACACTCCTCTAGCCTTCAATCTCACTACACACAATATACTCAACGCCACACACATGCAGACACACACACACAAGCACACACTCAAGGCCACACAAAGTATCCATGCATGATTTCTGAGTATTGTCATCTATGTGGAGTGGTAGAACATGTGGATACCTTGTGCCCAATTGCTGGCACACACACACACACACACACACACACACACACACACACACACACACACACACACACACACACACACACACACAACCACTTATGAGCTTAATTCAGTGTTGAGATAAGTACGTGCAACTAAGAAGATTGTGTAAATAATGAATTGACAATTTGAGTTACGTATGTAACTGAAGTCAGAATACTGCCTGCCCCCATGTGCCCAGTATTTATTTTAAATGGAGACATTGTACAGTGGTCTGAGCTCTGTTCTGTATGGTTTGGAACGTGGCTTGCAGGTCCCTTTCCGAGGGCCTCTGTTGAGTCTATGGAGTATGTGTGAGTTTATGGAGTATGTGTGAGTCTATGGAGTATGTGTGAGTCTATGGAGTATGTGTGAGTCTATGGAGTATGTGTGAGTCTATGGAGTATGTGTGAGTCTATGGAGTATGTGTGAGTCTATGGAGTATGTGTGAGTCTATGGAGTATGTGTGAGTCTATGGAGTATGTGTGAGTCTATGGAGTATGTGTGAGTCTATGGGACAGACAGGCCAGAGTAAGCACTGCGAGGGGTTTGGGTTACATCAGGGTATGTGCTCATTGTTATTAAGGCTAGATTAGCTGCTGCAGGGTTAGATTTTTGGCTCTTCTTTTCCGAGAACTAATAATGTCATGGGCCTGCACTGAGCCAATCTAAAACAAACAGAGAGATGGAGAGAGATTTTATGTTCATGGGCCTGCACTGAGCCAATCTAAAACAAACAGAGAGATGGAGAGAGAGAAATGGGGAGAGAGAGATATATGTTATGTTCTTAGGCCTGCGCTTAGCCAATCTAAAACAGACATAGTTGGAGAGACATTAACTTATGTCCACAATGCTCTTAGCCAATATAAAACAGAGAGATGGAGAGTTGGAGATATGATCATAGGCCTGCTCTAAGACAAACTACAGGTTTAGGATGAACCTGCCTGGTGGGATTAACAGTAAAGCTCTATGGTCATGTATAATAGGCCTCTTCCCTAGTGCACTACTTTTGAAGGGGGCCCATAGGGACTATATAAGGAATCAAATGCACCTTGGGATGCAAGCTATATAACATCTAACAGCATGACTAGGCCTACTATACATGACCACAGAGCTTTACTGTTAATGCCACCAGGCAGGTTCATCCTAAACCTGTAGTGATGGAAACATAGTGGAGTAGGATTACATCAGTCATGTTATGACAACTGAAACCATAGCAATGACATTACATTCCACCTTTTGCTATGATTTGATCACCATGGCTAATGCCTTCTAAGGACAGAGGGAGGATGTAATAATGTCAGTCACACTCAGGATAAGCAGTTGAGAGAGGGGGAGACAGAGTCAGACACGGGTATTGAAAGAGAGCGATAGAGGGAGTGAGAGACAGAGAGGAAGAGAGAGATGTATATAGAGAAATAGATAGATAGATAATAGATAGATAGAGATAGATAGATAGTAAGTGAGAGATAGATAGTAAGTGAGATAGATAGATAGTAAGTGAGAGATAGATAGTAAGTGAGAGATAGATAGTAAGTGAGAGATAGAGAGCTAGAAAGAGAGTCAGATAGGTACACATGATGTGGAAGAGAATGATACAATTACATATTGCGATATTATTTTAGACAGTATTAAATGTATTATTTGTTTCCCCGTAACCCCTGTAACCCTAGTGGGCTGTACCTGTGTATTTTTCATCATACAGCTTGTTCTCCATCTTCTTTTTCAATGGTGAGACACTATGTTTTCAGCACTTTTATTACTATTACTGATCAAAAGTCATGTTCTCATGCTTCTCGTCTCTCTGTAGCAGACGTATAAAAGAGCAATATGTTTGTAACATCAAATCGCAATAAAATCGCAGTGTCAAATCACAATAAATACCGTATCAGTACCTAAGAATTGTGATATCCCTGGCTATCCCCAGCCCTAGAACGTACCATGCTGCTTATACTTATCCAATCCCTTGAGATCTACAGGCAGGGAGGATCGGTTTGCTTAAGTTTGATTTGGCCTACCCTCGACCTCCTTTCTCCCCTCCTCCCCTCATTTCTCCTCTAGCCATATGTTGTTCAGATGGGTCCTCTGTCCCAGATGGACTGTCACAGCCTGCTAATTGATTAACGGGCATCTCTCTCTCTCGCTCTCTCTCTCTCTCTCTCTCTCTCTCTCTCTCTCTCTCTGTCTCTCTGTCTCTCTGTCTCTCTGTCTCTCTCTCTCTCTCTCTCTCTCTCTCTCTCTCTCTCTCTCTCTCTCTCTCTTTGGCATGATATACATGATCTACACTATTGGACGCTAGCTAGCGATACAAGAGAGGTATGTTGGAGAAGCTGGGGGAGCTGTTTGGCTTATTCCTCAGTATTAAAGCTTGCATGTAGAGGGAAATACACGTCTGTAGTCGTATGGTATCTCTATATGCATAGGCTCTTACAAAAGGCTCTTATCTCTGTATGAGCTAGCCATTATGTAGCTATGTAATTGACCCTGCAGGTAGTGCCTTTAACTGTAGAGTAACTGTCATTGACACGCCATCATTATTGTATGATTTTGAATTGGGCCCCAAGGTTATACAGGCTGAAGTGGGGTTCTGCAGAATGAGCCCATAGTCAAAGTGTCTAAGTTGGATTACTGATCCAGAGTCAGTTTTGCCTATTAGATGTACAATGAATAGACAGTGAGATACTTTATGGATATGGTCCCTGGAGCCAGATGTTTAAAGTATATCACAGTAGGAGTGCTGCTTTAGGATCAGTCTTGCCTAATAAATCACAATGAATAAGATTACATGGACAGGAGGACCCTGATCCTTGATCAGCACTTATACTTTGAGGCCTTGTCTAACCCCTGCAGTAGATATATGAGGTGTGCTGTGTTGGCCCCAGTATAAATCCCTGGTAATGATGTATCGCTTGTAGCCTGGGAAAGCCTTTTATATGTTAGAGGACTGTCTATGGGAGGCGACACGTGAATTACCTTTACGACCAGCGAGCTGCTACAGCACAGCACAACGGCTTACACAGGGGGAACACACACACACACACACACACACACACACACACACACACACACACACACACACACACACACACACACACACACACACACACACACACACACACACACACACACACATTTACACACACACACACACACACACACACACACACAGACATTTACACACACACACACACACACACACACACACACACACACACACACACACACACACACACACACACACACACACACACACACACACACACACACACACACACACACACACACACACACACACACACACACACACACACACACACCACACACACACACACAGACATTTACACACACACACACACACACACAGGACACATACAAGACTGCAGCGTTGTGGTGGTCCATGATGCACTGTGTTTGGTTGAGAGATGAGATGGGGTTACTGGCTATAGTAGAGCCTATCACAGCCATGGGTATGAGACTCGTCAAACAACTGATGAAGGACCGGCTTCATTGTGATATCTATGAAGAGCCTCAATTTGCATATTTATGCCTACACACATCCACACACACACACATCCTCTCACGCCCACTCATACATATGTACACAAAACACCTCCACATACCCATGCATATTTATTTTAGTCTGATCTGTTCTGCACCTTAAGGGCTGTTGTTGCCTGTTGGGCTCCCTCTGTTGCATTTATTGATGCACATGCAGGTCCATACATTGAACTTCCTCCCTCCCCTCCACCCACCCCCTGCCGCCACTCCCCTGCCTCTTCTAGCCCATATTACCGCCATAAATTGTGTCTGTGCTGATTGTTATGGTCATTGTGTGTGCTGTGATGGATGGTTATTATCTCCGGCCCTGCTTGCTGGTGTTTTATGTGTCTCATCTTCCCCCCGTCTCCCTCCTTCCTTCGCACCCACGTTCTTCTCTCCTCTACTATCATATCTCTCGTCTCTCTCGCTCTCCCATCTCTCTCTCGCTCCTCCCGTCATCTCTCCCCCTCTAACTATCCCCATCTCTCATTTCTCTCTTTGTCTCTCTCTTTGTCTCTCTCTCTCTCTCTGTTTCCCGCTCTTATCTCTCATCTCTCTCTTTGTCTCTTTTTCTCTCTTTCTCTCTCTCTCTTTCTTTCTTTCTTTCTTTCTTTCTTTCTTTCTTTCTCTCTCTCTCTCTCTCTCACACTCTCTCTATCCCTCCCGTTCTCATCTCTCTCTTTGTCTCTAGCTCTCTAACCCCCTCTCTCTTTGTCCCCTGTCTCTGCTTGCTCTCCTCTCTTTCCTAATATTGAGTTGCACCCCCCTCCCCTTTTGCCCTAAGTACAGCATCAATTCGTCGAGGCATGGACTCTTCAATGTGTTGAAAGCATTCCACAGGGATGCTGGCCCATGTTGACTCCAATGCTTCCCACAGTTGTGTCAAGTTGGGTGGATGTCCTTTGGGTGGTGGACCGTTCTTGATACACACGGGAAACTGTTGAGCGTGAAAAACACAGCAGCGTTGCAGTTCTTGAAACAAACCGGTGCACCTGAAACAAAACCGGTGCAAACCGGTGCACCTACTACAATACCCCGTTCAAAGGCACTTACATCTCTTGTCTTGCCCATTCACCCTTAATGGCACACACACAATCCAAGTCTCAACTGTCTCAAGGCTTAAAAATCCTTCTTTAACATGTCTCCTCCCCTTCTACACTAATTGAAGTAGAGGTATTAAGTGACATAAATAATCATAGATTTGACCTATGTCATGGAAAAGGCAGGTGTTCTTAATGTTTTTCACACAGAGTATGTCTCTCTTTCTCTCTCTCTCAGGGTCCGGATCACTGTGTGAAGTGTCTCCACTTTAAAGATGGTCCTAACTGTGTGGAGAAGTGTCCCGACGGCCTTCAGGGGGCCATCAGCTTCATCTTTAAATATGCCGAGGCCAACAACGAGTGTCATCCCTGTCACTCCAACTGCACGCAGGGGTATGGTTCACACGGAGTGCATATGTGGGGTTTTGTGTGTGGGGGTTGTGGGTGTGTTTGGGGGGGCGTCGTGAACTGAATTTGTGCTTTTGTTTTTCATTGTGTACTGTGCATTTGGAAAGTATTCAGACCCTTTGACTTTTCCACTTTTTGTTACGTTACAGCCTTATTCTAAAATGGATTCAATTCATGCTTTTCCTTATCAATCTACATACAATGCCCCATAATGAAAAAGCGAAAACAGACTTTTAGACATTTTTTCAAATGTACCTTATTTACATAAGTATTCAGACCCTTTGCTATGAGACTCGAAATTGAGCTCAGGTGCATCCTGTTTCCATTGATCATCCTTGAGCTGTTTCTACAACTTGATTGGAGTCCAATTCAATTGATTGGACATGATTTGTAAAGACACACGCCAGTGCATGTCCAGAGCAAAAACAAAGCCATGAGGTCAAAGAAAGTGTTCGTAGAGCTCCGAGACAGGATTGTGTCAAGGCACAGATCCGGGGAAGGGTACCAAAACATATCTGCAGCATTGAAGGTCCCAAGAACACAGTGGCCTCCATCATTCTTAAATATACGAAGTTTGGAACCACCAAAACTCTTCCTAGAGCTGGCCGCCCGGCCAAACTGAGCAATTGAGGGAGAAGGGCCTTGGTCAGGGAGGTGACCAAGAACCCAGTGACCAAGAACACTCTGACAGAGCTCCAGAGTTCCTCTGTGGAGATGGGAGAAACTTTCAGAAGGACAACCATCTCTGCAGCCCTCCACCAATCAGGCCTTTATGGTAGAGTAGCCAGACGGAAGCCACTCCTCAGTAAAAGGCACATGACCGCCCACTTGGAGTTTGCCAAAAGGCACCTAAAGGAATCTCAGACCATGAGAAACAAGATTCTCTGGTCTGATGAAACCAAGATTGAACTCTTTGGCATGAATCACGTCCTCTCAAGCATCACGTCTGGAGGAAACCTGGCACCATAATTACGGTGAAGCATGGGCGTGGCAGCATCATGCTGTGGAGATGTTTTTCAGCGGCAGGGACTGGAAGACTAGTCATGATCGAGGGAAAGATTAACGGAGCACAGTACAGAGAGATCCTTGATAAAAACCTGCTCCGGAGAGATCAGGACCTCAGACTGGGGTGAAGGTTCACCTTACAACAGAACAATAACCCTAAGCACACAGCCAAGACAATGCAGGAGTGGCTTTGGCACAAGACTCTGAATGTCCTTGAGTGGTCCAGCCAGAGCCCGGACTTGAACCCAATCGAACAACTCTGGAGAGATCTGGAAATAGCTGTGCAGCGATGCTCCCCAACCAACCTGACATAGTTTGAGAGGATCTGCAGTGAAGAATAGGAGAAACTCCCCAAATACAGGTGTGCCAAGCTTGTAGCATCATACCCAAGAAGACTTGATGCTGTAATCGCTGCCAAAGGTACTTCAACAAAGTACTGAGTAAAGGGTTTGAATACTTATGTAAATGTCATATTTCAATGTTTTATATTTTATAAATTTGCAAACAAATCTTAAAACCTGTTTTTGTTTGTCATTATGGGGTATTGTGTGTATATTGATGAGGATAAAAAAATAAAATACAAATTTGGAATAAGGCTGTAACGTAACAACATGTGGGAAAATTCAAGGGGTCTGAATACTTTCCAAAGCACTGTATGTCTGTGTTTTGGCTTTCTGCAGAGTGTGCACGTTTATGTTGTTGTGTGCATGGTTGCGTATCACATCAGCAGTCTGAATGACTAATGACCATGGGAGGACAGAATACTGTTCATTTACTTCTACATTGTTTGTTTCACTGGCAAGACAAGGGCAGACTAATCCCCATTGTAAAGCCAAGGTCAACATGATAACCAGAGGAAAACAATATCTGTGTCATGCTCTGTTTCATCCACAGTACAACAGCTCTCAGCACAACACACACACACACACACACACACAAACACCTTGCTATGCTCCCCTCGGTGCTGACCCCTTGTAACTCGGTGTTCCCATAACCAGCCAATGTTTATCAGTGTCTCCAGACACACACACACTCACTCACTCACACGTACGCACGCACCCACAGGAACTGCAAAATACCCAGGTGAAAGAGAGGGGCTGAGAGAGAGAGAGAGAGAAGGGCTGCAAAAGAGATTCCCCTCTCCCTCTGCTCTCTGAGTGCTGTGAAGCCTGCGATGTAATGTTTAGCAGCAGAAGGAAGGAGACAGATATCATTTGGTATTGCAGTCAGTCAGTCCACCGGGCTGGCCCCGCACGTCTTGTGTTCTATTTCCTCGTGACTGGCAGACAGCCAGCTCACAACTCCATCTACCCATAACAACATTGTTACAAAATATAATGGAAATGAGTGTATCTGTGGAAATCCCATCTTGACACTTTGTCAAAATAACTGTTCCCAGGCTGCCCTTCAGTTCAGACACTCAAACAGACTCAGAGATCATCTCTGTTACTCCCCCTCTTCCTCTCCCACCAAAGTGCTATCAGGGCAATTCGTATTATTCTGTATGTAAATATGTGACACTACATTTAGTATGATATATTACGTTACGTTAGATTACATTATGAATGGAATAGCGGTCATAAAATATCATATGAATTAGAGGACGTATAGTATCATACGTCTTACCTGGTTGTACAATAGCGTACAAATTGGGTGGCGTAAATTGTCATAGTATTATAGTATACTATTATACGTCTTAATCTGAGACCAGGTTGCTTGTTGCGTTGTTGCAACAAAGGAGAATTACGGGGAGAATTTACATTAGTGGTTAGGTGAACTAACGACAAAGGTTATGATAATTTGCGTGAAAGGTTAGGTGAACTAAATACAAAGGTTAGGTGAATTTACATAGTGGGTTCGGTGAATTGGGTTACGTTTTGAATAAGGATTAGGGAATGGGTTAGCTAAAATGCTACAGTTGTCCTCGACGCGACTCGAACATGGAACCTATGGATTGCTAGACGGTCTCAGTTTACGCCCAACCTCCCTACTTTCATTTCTATCTAAAGTAACTACAACATTAGGTAGGTGTCATGCATCTTGGAGGTGCTCAGAAATACGTAAAGTATGTTTCATATGGCTCTGAGCCCAGGTTGCTCCCTCTCCCCCTACCCTCTTTACATCAAAGAGCTACACCATCCAGTATCCTGACTCCCTTATGCTCTGATTCTTGTTTCTGTACCCTTTTTTTCTCTGTGACTGTCTGTCATCGCTCGGTTCTTTCTGTGGACAGAACATACTGACACGGGTCTAGGAGCTATAGCACAGATTCAAGACACTGAGACGGACGCTGGACTGATTGATTAATTGTTTTGTTTCTCCCTCTCATCTAGGTGTATTGGACCCAGACTGCAGGACTGTATTGGCATGATGGACAGGTAAATATCTCTTCAAATCCCTACTGTCACTTCCTTCTCTGTCCCTAGGACAGACTGCCTACACACATAGAGACACAGGTTCAACTTTCATTCATTAGCCATTTGTAAGTACAAATGCATTCATTGGAATTGATCTTGGGTGAGCTCACAATAGTAAAAAAGATACTCTCGCCGACAGACAACACTGGTTGAAATACCGGCATAACAACCAACTATGCTTATATTTACCCAAAATATATGTTCCCACAACTGAGGTTAGTTAGAAAGCAAGGAGGAGAAGAAGAGAAGAAGAGAGCGAGAGAGAGCGAGAGAGACAGAGACAGAGAGAGACAGAGACAGAGAGAGACAGACATAGAGAGAGACATAGAGACAGACATAGAGACAGACATAGAGAGAGACAAAGAGAGAGACAGCGAGAGACCGAGAGGGAGAGAGAGGAGCAGGCAGGTAGTGTGAATAATGTTTAGCTCTGAGGCCAAAAGTGTGTGCATGTTTGTGTGTGCGTGTGTGTGAATCCGTGTGTGTGTCCCTGCACGGGCTTGTGTTTTACTCTGCTCTTGATAAATTGGTAGCGCTTTGCTTTTGTTCTCGTGGGGAAAAGGAAGAAAACGCCACTAACCGTTCCAAGCAAATGGATTTACGATTTCATGACAGACAGTTTGTTTCTGGGGGGAGGAGATGGGGGGTATGGGGGAGGAGGAGGGGGGAACACATGAGAGAAGGGAGTGTGGCGAGAGGAAATGAACAAGGAGGACAGAAAAGACAAGAAGAGGGGGTCAGTAACACAGGAGTTATAAAGACCCAATGGAACAGTATCCCCCTCTAGGATGATGTCCAGAAATAAACAGCACAGCAGAAGGATGCCATATTGGCTTACAACACAGACCCAAACAAAGACCTAGTGAAAAACAGTTTGCGAAGCCTCCTGATCTGAAGGCAGAGCTGAGCTGAATGAAGCTATGTATGGGCAGAGAGAGAAGGGGCAGTAATGACTGCTAATTTACTACAAGCTGGAGCCAGAGGGAAGGATTGCATCCCAAATGGTACTCCATTCCCTATATAGAGCACTACTTTTGACCAGAGCCCTGGTGGCACTAGGGAACAGGTTGCCATTTGAGACACAGACAGAGCATGCCAGACAGAGCATGCCAGACAGAGCATGCCAGACAGAGCATGCCAGACAGAGCATGCCAGACAGAGCATGCCATAGCCTGGGTCTCACTCTCCATTGATCCATTGCTCATCTATCTGAGGCAGTCTGGGGAGACTGTTGTGGTGATCTGATAGTGAGGGAGACGCTTTGGGGTGAGGAGGGGTGGAGAAGGGGTGACGCAGGGTGAAGAGGGGGTGACGCAGGGTGGAGAGGGGGTGACGCAGGGTGGAGAGGGGGTGACACAGGGTGAAGAGGGGTGATGCAGGGTGAATAGGGGTGGAGAGGGGGTGACGCAGGGTGAGGAAAGTGCTACTAGACTGATAAAGGTTGTCAGGGGAAAAACCTTCATACATATGTTGACAGCAGAGTAACACAATACACTGATAGTACTGTGGGGCATGCCAGTTTGGTAAAGTGGCTTTTTAACATTATTTTACAGAGGCTATGGTTTAACTGAGCAGAATAGCTAGGCAGCTTATAGCTGCTCGGGGCCAATGTTGAGACTACAAAGCCTCTCAACGCTCAGACAGACATATACATTTAGTTCTAGCGCTTATCTGACTTTGTGTCAACCGCTGCTGTGTGAGGCTGTCTCACATAATAGAGACTAGACGTACTGTCATCTGCACTGTCTGACACCCTCTGGACTTGTACCTTCTCTCACACACACACACTCAGTCTTGTACAGCTAACCTTGTGGGGACACAATTCTAAATCCTATTTTCCTAACCCTAGCCCTAACCCGTACTCTTACCCTAACTCTAACCTTAACCTAAAAACCTAACCTTAACCAAAATCATCAGAATTCTGTACCTCCACCATAACCTCAAAACAGAACATCACACTAGAAGAAAGACAAGCCCGAGCTAAAGTAAGGAAACACAAACATAGACCCAGAAAATCAGCAAACAAAAGCTCAAAGATCATTATTATGGACAACCAAGAGTACCTCTCTGAAGCCCACCGACAACTCTCTAGTACACACCATTATACTCCTATCCCTGCTTCTACACAGATCTAGACGCAAATAAAAAATCAGACAGATAATATCAGATCTCTACGGAAAGAAATACATTACACATAGACAAAAGGAATATCTAGATGGACCAGAATTACCCAGACAGAGACTCTTCTATTTCTGCCCTAAGATCCACCAAACACCAGATACATGGACAGTCCCTTTTGAGGTCCTGAAGGGGAAAACTATTGTGTCAGACTGTGTGAGTGTGTCCTCGCCAGCAGCCAAATCCATTGACTACCTCCTCACTCCCATCTCACAAAATCACCCAAGCTACCACATACCATTTCATAGACACACTTCACAACATTCCAGTCCCAGCACATGCATACCTATTCACTCTAGATATAGATTATCTCTACACCAACATAGATATCTTGTCATGTTTGACAGCAGTGGAATCTATTCTCCGGAGATATCCAGATCCATATAGACCAGACTCACACCTCCTACAGCTTCTAGAACTTGGCTAAAGAAACAATGATTTCACATTTAATAATAAACACTACAGTACGTACAGATTTATGGGACGACGATAGGTAAAACGTTCACCCCAGCCTATGCTAATATTGATATGGCAGACTGGGAGTTGAGAGTCCCGGCCAAAGGCCCTGGAGAGTCCTGGCCAAAGGCCCATTGCTTCCCATGTTTTATAGACGATACCTGGATGATATGGGTGTGTGGGAACATGATCTGGTACATTTCACAACATTCATTGAAATACTCAGCAACCATCATCCTACCATAACAGTTAAATGTGTCATCCACCCACATACAATCAATCTTTTATTCCAGATACTGACACGCAAATAGTCTCTATACAAACAAAGTATATTTCAAGGACACAGACACACATGCCCTACTCCACAATTCCAGTTATCACCCAAGACATCCAATCACGGGCATTGTCAAATCACAACTCATGAGATTCCATAGACTATGTACACAACAGAATGACTTTCATTCACCCACACAGACCCTATTTAGTGCACTGGGGAAGAGGGGATACTCAAAGCAGTCACGGAGGTACATAAAGGCAAACACACTGGCAGGCCTCATCCAGAACAGAATGTTTGATCCCCCAACCCTAACACACTGGCAGGCCTCATCCAGAACAGAATGTTTGATCCCCCAACCCTAACACACTGGCAGGCCTCATCCAGAACAGAATGTTTGATCCCCCAACCCTAACACACTGGCAGGCCTCATCCAGAACAGAATGTTTGATCCCCCAACCCTAACACACTGGCAGGCCTCATCCAGAACAGAATGTTTGATCCCCCAACCCTAACACACTGGCAGGCCTCATCCAGAACAGAATGTGTGATCCCCCCCAACCCCAACACACTGGCAGGCCTCATCCAGAACAGAATGTTTGATCCCCCAACCCTAACACACTGGCAGGCCTCATCCAGAACAGAAGGTGTGATCCCCCAACCCTAACACACTGGCAGGCCTCATACAGAACAGGATGTTTGATCCCCCCAACCCTAACACACTGGCAGGCCTCATCCATAACAGAATGTTTGATCCCCCAACCCTAACACACTGGCAGGCCTCATCCAGAACATAATGTTTGATCCCCCAACCCTAACACACTGGCAGGCCTCATCCATAACAGAATGTTTGATCCCCCAACCCTAACACACTGGCAGGCCTCATCCAGAACAGAATGTTTGATCCCTCAACCCTAACACACTGACAGGCCTCATCCAGAACAGAATGTTTGATCCTACCAACCCTAACACACTGGCAGGCCTCATCCAGAACAGAATGTTTGATCCCCCAACCCTAACACACTGGCAGGCCTCATCCATAACAGAATGTTTGATCCCCCAACCCTAACACACTGGCAGGCCTCATCCAGAACAGAATGTTTGACCCTGCCCAAACCTAACACACTGGCAGGCCTCATCCAGAACTGAATGTTTGATCCCCCAACCCTAACACACTGGCAGGCCTCATCCAGAACAGAATGTTTGATCCCTCAACCCTAACACACTGGCAGGCCTCATCCAGAACAGAATGTTTGATCCCCCCAACCCTAACACACTGGCAGGCCTCATCCAGAGCAGAATGTTTGATCCCCCCAACCCTAACACACTGGCAGGCCTCATCCAGAACAGAATGTTTGATCCCCCAACCCTAACACATTGACAGGCCTCATGCAGAACAGAATGTTTGACCCCCCCAACCCTAACACATTGGCTGGCCTCATCCAGAACAGAATGTTTGATCCCCACCACCCCTAACACACTGGCAGGCTTCATCCAGAACAGAATGTTTGATCCCCCCAACCCTAACACACTGGCAGGCCTCATCCAGAACAGAATGTTTGATCCCCCAACCCTAACACACTGGCAGGCCTCATCCAGAGCAGAATGTTTGATCCCCCAACCCTAACACACTGGCAGGCCTCATCCAGAACCGAATGTTTGATCCCCCCAACCCCAACACACTGGCAGGCCTCATCCAGAACAGAATGTTTGATCCCCCAACCCTAACACACTGGTAGGCCTCATCCAGAACAGAATGTTTGATCCCCCAACCCTAACACATTGGCAGGCCTCATGCAGAACAGAATGTTTGATCCCCCAACCCTAACCATTGGCAGGCCTCATCCAGAACATAATGTTTGATCCCCCAACCCTAACACACTGGCAGGCCTCATGCAGAACAGAATGTTTGATCCCCCAACCCTAACACATTGACAGGCCTCATGCAGAACAGAATGTTTGACCCCCCCAACCCTAACACACTGGCAGGCCTCATCCAGAACAGAATGTTTGATCCCCCAACCCTAACACACTGGCAGGCTTCATCCAGAACAGAATGTTTGATCCCCCAACCCTAACACACTGGCAGGCCTCATCCAGAACAGAATGTTTGATCCCCCAACCCTAACACACTGGCAGGCCTCATCCAGAACAGAATGTTTGATCCCCCAACCCTAACACACTGGCAGGCCTCATCCAGAACAGAATGTTTGATCCCCCAACCCTAACACACTGGCAGGCCTCATCCAGAGCAGAATGTTTGATCCCCCCAACCCTAACACAATGGCAGCTCTCACCCAGAACCGAATGTTTGAACCCCCAACCCCAACACACTGGCAGGCCTCATCCAGAACAGAATGTTTGATCCCCCAACCCTAACACACTGGTAGGCCTCATCCAGAACAGAATGTTTGATCCCCCAACCCTAACACACTGGCAGTCCTCACCCAGAACAGAATGTTTGATCCCACAACTCTAACACATTGGCAGTCCTCACCCAGAACAGAATGCTTGATCCCCCCCAACCCTAACACACTGGCATTCCTCACCCAGAACAGAATATTTCATCCCCCAACCCTAACACACTGGCAGTCCTCACCCAGAACAGAATGTTTAACCCCCCCAACCCTAACACATTGGCATTCTTCACCCAGAACAGAATACTTGATCCCCCTAACCTTAACCCCAATCTTAACCCCAAAACTAACCCCAACCCTGACCCTAACCTTAACCCCAACCCTAAACCTAACCCCAACCCTAATCCCAAACCAAACCCCAATCCTAACCTTAACCCCAACCATAACCTTAACCCTGCAGAACTCTGGACCAGGCACTGACTCCTGATCTGGACTAACAGCCCACACCTATCTTAACCCTTTCCTGATTCTGGGTCCGTATCCCTATCCCCACCATCCTATCCCTGTCCTCCACCCTCAGACCTTTCCCAGACCCCGGGTTCCTATCCCCCCAACAGATACAGAACCACAGATTATACCCCCCATCAGCACCTTCTCAGACATAAACAGACTCCTTCATTCCAGACTCAAAGCCGCATTCACCCAAACACAACGTACATTCCCCCCCACTCCAGGGATTCCGACCTATATCAGCATTCTGCAGAAACCCCAACCTAAGGGATCTTTTAGTCTATGCAACATTTTCCAATAAACCCAGTCCTAAACCACTTACTGAACAACAGTACTATCGACAACTTCCAACCATTCACAATCCACATGCACAAAGCTCCAGTCCTATCCCACAACTCATGACCAATCAGAGCACTAACATTATCTATGCTATAACATGCACATTATGCCACAACATTTCTATAGGAGAAACCAGTCACACATTCTTGACACACCTCAAACAGCACCTCTACACGATGAAAAAAAAACATATTACAAACACACCTGGTAAAACACTTTCAAAACCACCCTACAACCTCCCTCTGCATCACCGGTCTGGAGATGAAAGCCTCCTTGACCACAGGCCAGAGAAGGGCAGCTGAATCCAGGTGGATAGAGAAACCGACCGTGGCTCCACTTGGTATAAATGGTAAAGAGTAGGATAAAGCATTGACAGTGGGAGTTAGTGAGGGCCTAATTAAGAGAGCTGGAGAGGCCAGTTCAATAAACAATGATGTATTTATTTACTCAATCTGGTTTTGTCTTTTTTATATTTTATATTTAATTATATAATATCAAGCTCTTTAACATAGCACTTATCTTTGGAGCACTTAATCCCTTCATCCTTTGGGGGGGATTTCCAATTATGTACTTATTTAGTTGATCCAGTTTGCGTCTTTTATTATGATTTTATTTTCTACTTTTTTTTTATGAACGTTTTTTTATCCTCAGCACTTTATCAATAATTGTCTTCCTCCTGTTGTTGAACTGTTTTGGTGACCCCTCTGAGCTCTCGGGTTTTCATGTTCTCTCTAACCCTAGCTCCTAATCCTAAACCTAACCCTAGCTCCTAACCCTAAACCTAACCCTAGCTCCTAACCCTGAACCTAACCCTAGCTCCTAACCCTGAACCTAACCCTAGCTCCTAACCCTAACCCTGAACCTAACCCTAGCTCCTAACCCTAACCCTAACCCTAAACCTAACCCTAGCTCCTAACCCTGAACCTAACCCTAGCTCCTAACCCTAAACCTAACCCTAGCTCCTAACCCTAAACCTAACCCTAAACCTAACCCTAAACCTAACCCTGAACCTAACCCTAGCTCCTAACCCTAAACCTAACCCTAGCTCCTAACCCTAAACCTAACCCTAAACCTAACCCTAGCTCCTAACCCTGAACCTAACCCTAGCTCCTAACCCTAAACCTAACCCTAGCTCCTAACCCTGAACCTAACCCTAGCTCCTAACCCTAAACCTAACCCTAGCTCCTAACCCTAAACCTAACCCTAGCTCCTAACCCTAAACCTAACCCTAGCTCCTAACCCTAAAACTAACCCTAGCTCCTAACCCTAAACCTAACTCTAGCTCCTAACCCTAAAACTAACCCTAGCTCCTAACCCTAAACCTAACTCTAGCTCCTAACCCTAAAACTAACCCTAGCTCCTAACCCTGAACCTAACCCTAGCTCCTAACCCTAAACCTAACCCTAGCTCCTAACCCTAAACCTAACCCTAGCTCCTAACCCTAAACATAACCCTAGCTCCTAACCCTAAAACTAGCCCTAGCACCTAACCCTAAACCTAACCCTAGCTCCTAACCCTAAACCTAACCCTAGCTCCTAACCCTAAACCTAACCCTAGCTCCTAACCCTAAAACTAACCCTAGCTCCTAACCCTAAACCTAACCCTAGCTCCTAACCCTAAACCTAACCCTAGACTTAACCCTAGCTCCTAGCCCTAGCTCCTAACCCTAAACCTAACCCTAGCTCCTAACCCTAAACCTAACCCTAGCTCCTAACCCTGAACCTAACCCTAGCTCCTAACCCTAAACCTAACCCTAGCTCCTAACCCTAAACCTAACCATAAACCTAACCCTAGCTCCTAACCCTGAACCTAACCCTAGCTCCTAACCCTAAAACTAACCCTAGCTCCTAACCCTAACCCTAACTCTAGCTCCTAACCCTAAAACTAACCCTAGCTCCTAACCCTGAACCTAACCCTAGCTCCTAACCCTAAACCTAACCCTAGCTCCTAACCCTAAACCTAACCCTAGCTCCTAACCCTAAAACTAACCCTAGCTCCTAACCCTAAAACTAACCCTAGCTCCTAACCCTAAAACTAACCCTAGCTCCTAACCCTAAAACGAACCCTAGCTCCTAACCCTAAAACTAACCCTAGCTCCTAACCCTAGCTCCTAACCCTAGCTCCTAACCCTAGCTCCTAACCCTAGCTCCTAACCCTAGCTCCTAACCCTAAAACTAACCCTAGCTCCTAACCCTAAACCTAACCCTAGCTCCTAACCCTAAAACTTACCCTAGCTCCTAACCCTAAAACTAACCCTAGCTCCTAACCCTAAAACTTACCCTAGCTCCTAACCCTAAAACTAACCCTAGCTCCTAACCCTAAAACTAACCCTAGCTCCTAACACTAATCCTGAACGTAATTCTAACCGCAACACTAATTCTAACCTTAACCTAAACCAACTGGGGACAACAAAACATCCCCAGTTGGTCAAATTTTCTGTTTGTTTACTATTTATTTACTGTGGGGACTTCTGGTCCTCACAAGAATAGTTAAACATGTCCACGCACGCACGCATGCACATGCACGCACGTACAAACGACGCACGCACACACACACGCACACGCACACGCACACGCACACACGCACGCACGCACGCACGCACGCACGCACACACACACACACACACACACACACACACACACACACACACACACACAGGCACACTCACAAACTTTCCCTCCACACACACATACAGTATATACACACTGATTATCATGCTGGCTCGAAATAACAAAAGAGAAAAGGGATGCCGCTCAACAAACACTCTGTCTGCTTTTGACTTATTCCCCCACTCTCCACTCTCCATTTGGGTGCACCACTACAAATGTTCACTCGGAGTATGCCTAGACCTGCATACAACTATGTCTCTTGAAGCCACTTCCTGCCGAAAGCACCATGCAGTGCCTTAGTAAAGTAAATCCATCCCTGTAATATTGTGTAGGAGAGAGGTAGAGCTGGGAGAATGAGGATGTTTGTGTCCCAAATGACACCCTATTCTCTATGGGCTCAGGTCAAAAGTAGTGCACTACATAGGGAAAAGGGGGCCATTTGGGAAGCACACGATGAGTGAAAGATTGGGAGTTGTTTCATGCGATTCCAAATGAAGTGAGCTGAGGGTGATAACGTTTAATGGGACCTGCTCTTCTCTGTGATCTACCAGACCTGCTCATAGCTTTCCTGCTGATTTAAAGCACGACTGGAGTGTGCCGAAGCACCGCCACTTTCATCTCTTTTGCACTGTTCTGTTCTTCCGTGTGCTCGCAAGCCAAATTAGCCCTTTTATTAAGATAGAGGATAGGCACATTCACTCAGATACACCATTTCATCTCACTTCTCATCCACAATATACTGTGGATACGTCCCAAATGCCACCCTTTTCCCTATTAAGTGCACCATTTTTTTTACACAGCCATAGGGACATAACTCAATGCTCCCAGTGCAGGCAGATAGACAGAAAGACAGACAGGGGTGTAGAGGGTTCGAGAGATCATGGACAAGGCTGACAAGCAGCAGAACATGTTGTCTTCTCCTGACTTTCATTTCCTTCCCTTCTTCTTTCAACTTACTGCCTAATTTTGTAACAGGACACTTGTAGATGTTAGATCATGTATTTTGTCAAAGGTTGTAAGCTAAGTAATAATTGTCCTAATTCTGGTTAGCCAAGTCTGTTGTGACATCTGGAGTAAGTGCTTATCAGACCTGGGTTTAAATAGTATATGTTTTCTATCAAATATTTTGAGCATTTGATTAAGCCTGCTTGGACTGCCAGGTGGATAAACTATTCTATCGGTTCCACTTTACCAGACAATAGTAGCTCAATCAAGCGCAGCTAAATGATTAGAAAGAAAACAAATAAGAAGGTTTGGTAACTAGTATCCAGTACTGTGGCCCTATCTCACATCTCTCTCCCTCCTCTCCCTCAGGACTCCCTTGATTGCTGCCGGGGTGATAGGGGGCCTCTTCGTCGTGGTCATTGTGGCTCTGAGTGTAGCCGTGTCTGTCCGCAGGAAGAGCATCAAGAAGAAGAGAGCCCTGCGACGCTTCCTCGAGACAGAGGTATGGCGTGTGAACACACACACACACACACCCGGGACAAGGGTAAGGGCCTCCTGAGATGTGGCTCATAGAAAAAGCTTCCATTGGTCTCATCAAAATATAGGGAATAGGGTGCCTTGAGACACAGACCGAATTTAGAGACTCTCAATAAGACACAGACTGATTGGTTTGATGTTTCAGTTATAGATCTCAATTGGGACAATAAAGATATCGAATGATTGATGGAAGTAATAATTAAAGAAAACAGGAGTGAATTGGATCCTACATCCTAGTAGCCTTAGTGAAAAGGACGTCACTTACTGCTCTATGAAGAGCTGTAATAACAGCCTTGTGCTTAATGGTATGTGATGTAGTCTATGATGTGTTCTGTGATGTGTGTAGGGCCTCTGGTGGCTGGGGCCCGGGGCTATGAGAACACAGAGAGAGCTTAGGGAATAGACCGACAGAGAGGAGAGGAGGTAGAGAGCATCATCTCCAGCTCAAACAAATCACTTTCTCCTCTGAGGCCTTTCTCCCTCCTTCCTCTCTCCCTCCTTTCTCTCCTCTCCTCTGTGGCCTCTCTCCCTCCTCTCCCTCCTTCTTCCTTCCTCTCTCCCTCCTCTCCCTCTCTTTCTCTCCTCTCTGTGGCCTCTCTCCCTCCTCTCCCTTCTCTCTCCCTCCTCTCTCCCTCCTCTCCCTTCTCTCCCCCTCCTTTCCTTTGTTACGGTATAGAACATGAGAACTTCTTTGAAACGGATGTTCTACACAAAAATACCATCAACCCTGGACCCACTCACATGGAACTCACTCTGAACAAGGCTTCCAAGCAACACAAATACAATACCACATCACACCGTGTTAAATTAACGAGCATCTTTTTGCTCTACTTCTATAGGCAGTGTTCCACTGTATTGTACCTAGTCCATAAATGTGAACAAAACTACCAATACTGTATAACCATTACTATACTCCTGCTTCCTGTTTACAAACAGAAGGTCAAACAGGAAGTACATGTGACGCGCTCCATTGTGAAATGGTGCACCGAAGCAGAGGCTATGCTGCAGGACTGCTTTGCGAGCACTGACTGGAATATGTTCCAGGACTCTGCCAATAGCATCGAAGAACTAACCACCTCCGTCACCGGCTTCATCAGAAAATGCAACGTTGACGTTGTCCCAACTGTGAAGGTATGCTGATTCCCCAATCAAAAACCCTGGATTAACATTGAGGAATGCCCTAAGCTAAAGGACAGAGCTACCACAAACAGGACTATCGCAGCAGACCCTGAGGCTATGGCAGAGGACACAAACTCGCACAAGAAGTCCCACTATGACCTCCGAAGAACCATCAAACAGGCAAAAGGACAATATAGGAACAAGGTGGACTCCTATTACACCGGCTCCGATGTTCGACCCGTGTGGCAGGAGCTACAGTCCATTAAGGATTACAAAGGATGCCTCTCTACTAGACGACCTCAACACTTCGACAAGTTCATGAGGGCCCCAGCCATCCCAGAGGAATAGGTAATCCCGTTCTCTGAGGCTGATGTGAATAAGGCTTTTAATCTAGTCAACACTCGCAAGGCCCCGGGGCAGGACGGTATTCCAGGGTACGTTCTCAGAGCATGCACAGCCCAGCTGGCAGGCATCTTCACTGTCATTTTCAACCTCTCCTTGTACCAGTCTGTAATCCCCACATCTCAAGCTGACCCACATCATTCCTGTTCCCAAGAACTCTGAGGCTACCTGCCATAATGACTACAGCACTACCATCACTGTAGCACTCAGATCTGTAACCATGAAGTGCTTTGAAAGGCTGGTCATGGCTCACATCAAAACCATCATCCCAGACACCCTGGACCCACTCCAATTTCTATACTGCCCCAACATATCTACAGATGATGCAATCTCAATTGCACTCCACACTGCCCTCTCTCACCTGGACAAGAGACATACCTATGTGAGAATGCCGTTCAACAACATAGTTCCCTCTCATCACCAAGGTTGGGACCCTGGGACTGAACACTTCCCTCTGCAACTGGATCCTGGACTTCATGCCGGGCCAACCCTAGGTGGTGAGAATATGTAACAAGACCTCCGACACGAGGACCTCCGACATGAGGATCACCTCAACACGGGGGCCCCCCAGTGGTGTATGCTTAGCCCCCCTCAGTACTACCTGTTCACCCACCACTGTGTGGCCACGCACGACTCCAAATCCATCATCAAGATTGCTGACGACACCAAGGTGGTAGGCCTGATCACCAACAGCGATGAGGAAGTCAGAGACCTGGCAGTGTGGTGTCAGGACAACAACCTCTCCATCAACATCAACAAGACCAAGGAATTGACCCAGGATAGTTGTGAAGAAGTCACGGCGCACCTATTCTCCCTCAGGAGGATGAAGTAATTAGGCGTGGCCCCTCAGATCCTCTGGAATTTTTACAGCTGCACCATCGAGAGAATCCTGACTGGTTGTATCACCATCTGGTATGGCAACCGCACTGCCCGCCATCGGAAGGCCATACAGAGGATGGTGTGGCCGGCCCAGCGCATCACTAGGGGCAGCTCTCAGCCATCCAGGACGTACATAATATATACATGTGGACATCCCTACAAATTTGTGGATTTGGCTATTTCAGCCACACCCATTGCTGTATAAAATCAAGCACACAATCATGCAATCTCTCGTAAAATTTCTGCCCTGCTAGAGTTGCCACGGTCAACTGTAAGTGCAAAAGTCTAGGAGCAACAACGGCCAAGCCGCGAAGTGGTAAGCCACACAAGCTCACAAAATGGGACCGCTAATGCTGAAGCATGTAGCTCATTAATATTGTATGTCCTCGGTTGCAACACTCACTACCGAGTTCCAAACGGCCTCTGGAAGCACAAGAACTGTTCGGGAGCTTCATGTGCAGCCGTTCACAAGCCTGAGATCACCATGCGCAATGCCATGTGTCGGCTGGAGTAGTGTAAAGCTCGCTGCCATTGAACTCTGGAGCAGTGGAAACGTGTTCTCTGGAGTGATGAATCATGCTTCACCGTCTGGCGGACTAATCTGGGTTTGGTGGATGCCAGGACAACCCAATGAATAGTGCCTGTAAAACTGTCAAGTTTGGTGGAAGAGGACTATTGGTCTGGGGCTGTTTTTCATGGTCCGGGCTAGGCCCCTTACTTCCAGTGAAGGGAAATCTTAATGCTACAGCATACAATGGCATTCTAGACGATTCTGTGCTTACAACTTTGTGGCAACAGTTTGGGGAAGACCCTTTCCTGTTTCAGCATGACAATTCCTTCGTGCATTAAAGCGAGGTCTATACAGAAATGGTTTGTGAGAAATATTGCCAGAGACTCCAGACACTCGCGACATGGACTGTTGTCCACCCTCCCGTCTGGCAGGCGGTGCCGGTGCATCAAGGCTCAGACCAACAGACTCCTGAACAGCTTCTATCCCCTGGCCGTAACACTGTTAAACGCTGCTGTCCCTCTTCCACAGACTATCCACACTGACTCTATACCCATCCAGAGGTCTCTACAACACTCAGACACACATACCTTCACTGTCACTCTTACTCACACGCACACACACATACTCGCATACACACACACTTACATTCACCCTCACTTTCACATTCGTTACTTACGCCACACTTACACACACATACCCTCACTTCTACGCTGCTGCTAAAATAATGATTGATTAGATGTATTACTACCACTATGCTGCTGTTCTTTGATTATTGATTGCCATTACCATTAGTATTTATCTATTTATCCTGCTACTGGTCACTATTACAACTGTTTACATGTACAGTTGTAAATTGTCACCCTTCCACTTTTCTTGACTAATTCTCTATTTCTTGAAATTGAAAAAATTAATTGGTCTCAACATTGTATTATTGGATTTTCATCATTGCAGAGCAAATTTTATTTTTGGAAACTTAAGTTTACCATTTTAATTTAGAAAATACAGACAAATGGCATGGACAAAATTATTGGCACCTCAGAACTAGAACTTCATTGCACTGCCTTTGGCAAAGATAACTGCCAACAAATGCTTCTTGTAGCAATCAATGAGCTTGCTGCACCTTTCCACTGGCAATTTAGCCCCCTGTTCAGCAGCAAACCGCTCTAGTTCTTGAACCTCAGGAGGCTGAAGGAATTTGTCTTGGCTCCTAAGACCCTGACAAACCTCTACAGATGGAAGACAAAATAAGACAAAATAAGGACAAAAGAAGGACAGAAGAAAAAGGAAAAGAAAGAGGACAACAAAGTGAAACAGTCAGCACTTCTATTGCAACTTCGTATTTCGTCGTCCTAACGTAGTCTACACTGCTATCTGCCCAGCAGCTAGCCAGCTAGCAAACGTCCACCGTCTACCGAATAGCAGCACTGTAGAAACTATTACACTCAACTGAACGACTTGATTAGTGTAGTGTTAGCTAGCTACATAGTTGTCTTTGCTGTCTTCGTATCCAAGATAATTGTGTAGTTTAGAGCGTGTAGTCTTAGAGTGATTATCTTAATTTACCGAGGTTAGCTAGCCAGCTATTTGTCGTCCTTAACGTAGGAGACACTGCTAGCTAGCCAACAGCTAGCCAACGTCTACTGAATAGAACTTCCGCACTCAACAACCCGGTCGCATTCCGCTTCGCTCCACAGGTAGTATCACATTTTTCATTTCATTTCATTACAGCACAACGGTTTGATTTGTTTGATCGTAGCTAGCTACATAGCTAGCTACATAGCCGTCTGTGTATCAAAGATAATTGTGTAGTCTAGAGCGATTTTCTAGGTTAGCTAGCCAGCTATTGTCGTTCTTTTAACGCAACGTAACGTAATCAACGCTGCTAGCTAGCCAGCTAGCCCCGAATAGCAGCACTGTAGAAACTACTACACTCAACGGAACGACTTGATTAGTGTAGTGTCAACAACGCAGCCACTGTCAGCTAGCCTACAAAGTCAACAACGCAGCCACTGCCAGCTAGCCTACTTCAGCAGTACTGTATCATTTTTAATAATTTTAGTCAATAAGATTCTTGCTACGTAAGCTTAACTTTCTGAACATTCGAGACGTGTAGTCCACTTGTCATTCCAATCTCCTTGCATTAGCGTAGCCTCTTCTGTAGCCTGTCAACTATGTGTCTGTCTATCCCTGTTCTCTCCTCTCTGCACAGACCATACAAACGCTCCACACCGCGTGGCCGCTGCCACCCTAATCTGGTGGTCCCAGCGCGCACGACCCACGTGGAGTTCCAGGTCTCCGGTAGCCTCTGGAACTGCCGATCTGCAGCCAACAAGGCAGAGTTCATCTCAGCCTATGCCTCCCTCCAGTCCCTCGACTTCTTGGCACTGACAGAAACATGGATCACCACAGATAACACTGCTACTCCTACTGCTCTCTCTTCGTCCGCCCACGTGTTCTCGCACACACCGAGAGCTTCTGGTCAGCGGGGTGGTGGCATAGGGATCCTTATCTCTCCCATGTGGTCATTCTCTCTTTCTCCCCTTACCCATCTGTCTATCGCCTCCTTTGAATTTCATGCTGTCACAGTTACCAGCCCTTTCAAGCTTAACATCCTTATCATTTATCGCCCTCCAGGTCCCCTCGGAGAGTTCATCAATGAGCTTGATGCCTTGATAAGCTCCTTTCCTGAGGACGGCTCACCTCTCACAGTTCTGGGCGACTTTAACCTCCCCACGTCTACCTTTGACTCATTCCTCTCTGCCTCCTTCTTTCCACTCCTCTCCTCTTTTGACCTCACCCTCTCACCTTCCCCCTACTCACAAGGCAGGCAATACGCTCGACCTCATCTTTACTAGATGCTGTTCTTCCACTAACCTCATTGCAACTCCCCTCCAAGTCTCCGACCACTACCTTGTATCCTTTTCCCTCTCGCTCTCATCCAACACTTCCCACACTGCCCCTACTCGGATGGTATCGCGCCGTCCCAACCTTCGCTCTCTCTCCCCCGCTACTCTCTCCTCTTCCATCCTATCATCTCTTCCCTCTGCTCAAACCTTCTCCAACCTATCTCCTGATTCTGCCTCCTCAACCCTCCTCTCCTCCCTTTCTGCATCCTTTGACTCTCTATGTCCCCTATCTTCCAGGCCGGCTCGGTCCTCCCTCCCCGCTCCGTGGCTTGACGACTCAATGCGAGCTCACAGAACAGGGCTCCGGAAGGCCGAGCGGAAATGGAGGAAAACTCGCCTCCCTGCGGACCTGGCATCCTTTCACTCCCTCCTCTCTACATTTTCCTCCTCTGTCTCTGCTGCTAAAGCCACTTTCTAGCACTCTAAATTCCAAGCATATGCCTCTAACCCTAGGAAGCTCTTTGCCACATTCTCCTCCCTCCTGAATCCTCCTCCCCCTCCCCCCTCCTCCCCTCTCTGCAGATGACTTCGTCAACCATTTTGAAAAGAAGATCGACGACATCCGATCCTCGTTTGCTAAGTCAAACAACACCGCTGGTTCTGCTCACACTGCCCTACCCTGTGCTCTGACCTCTTTCTCCCCTCTCTCTCCAGATGAAATCTCGCGTCTTGTGACGGCCGGCCGCCCAACAACCTGCCCGCTCGACCCTATCCCCTCCTCTCTTCTCCAGACCATTTCCGGAGACCTTCTCCCTTACCTCACCTCGCTCATCAACTTATCCCTGACCGCTGGCTACGTCCCTTCCGTCTTCAAGAGAGCGAGAGTTGCACCCCTTCTGAAAAAACCTACACTCGATCCCTCCGATGTCAACAACTACAGACCAGTATCCCTTCTTTCTTTTCTCTCCAAAACTCTTGAACGTGCCGTCCTTGGTCAGCTCTCCCGCTATCTCTCTCAGAATGACCTTCTTGATCCAAATCAGTCAGGTTTCAAGACTAGTCATTCAACTGAGACTGCTCTTCTCTGTATCACGGAGGCGCTCCGCACCGCTAAAGCTAACTCTCTCTCCTCTGCTCTCATCCTTCTAGACCTATCGGCTGCCTTCGATACTGTGAACCATCAGATCCTCCTCTCCACCCTCTCCGAGTTGGGCATCTCCGGCGCGGCCCACGCTTGGATTGCGTCCTACCTGACAGGTCGCTCCTACCAGGTGGCGTGGCGAGAATCTGTCTCCTCACCACGCGCTCTCACCACTGGTGTCCCCCAGGGCTCTGTTCTAGGCCCTCTCCTATTCTCGCTATACACCAAGTCACTTGGCTCTGTCATAACCTCACATGGTCTCTCCTATCATTGCTATGCAGACGACACACAATTAATCTTCTCCTTTCCCCTTCTGATGACCAGGTGGCGAATCGCATCTCTGCATGTCTGGCAGACATATCAGTGTGGATGACGGATCACCACCTCAAGCTGAACTTCGGCAAGACGGAGCTGCTCTTCCTCCCGGGGAAGGACTGCCCGTTCCATGATCTCGCCATCACGGTTGACAACTCCATTGTGTCCTCCTCCCAGAGCGCTAAGAACCTTGGCGTGATCCTGGACAACAAACTGTCGTTCTCAACTAACA
Organism: Oncorhynchus gorbuscha; assembly: GCF_021184085.1. Classification (NCBI taxonomy): domain Eukaryota; kingdom Metazoa; phylum Chordata; class Actinopteri; order Salmoniformes; family Salmonidae; genus Oncorhynchus; species Oncorhynchus gorbuscha. The sequence continues at coordinate 71,341,934 of NC_060181.1, forward strand.
TCAAGGCGGTGGCCCGTTCCTGTAGGTTCATGCTCTACAACATCCGCAGAGTACGACCCTGCCTCACACAGGAAGCGGCGCAGGTCCTAATCCAGGCACTTGTCATCTCCCGTCTGGATTACTGCAACTCGCTGTTGGCTGGGCTCCCTGCCTGTGCCATTAAACCCCTACAACTCATCCAGAACGCCGCAGCCCGTCTAGTGTTCAACCTTCCCAAGTTCTCTCACGTCACCCCGCTCCTCCGCTCTCTCCACTGGCTTCCAGTTGAAGCTCGCATCCGCTACAAGACCATGGTGCTTGCCTACGGAGCTGTGAGGGGAACGGCACCTCAGTACCTCCAGGCTCTGATCAGGCCCTACACCCAAATAAGGGCACTGCGTTCATCCACCTCTGGCCTGCTCGCCTCCCTACCACTGAGGAAGTACAGTTCCCGCTCAGCTCAGTCAAAACTGTTCGCTGCTCTGGCTCCCCAATGGTGGAACAAACTCCCTCACGACGCCAGGACAGCGGAGTCAATCACCACCTTCCGGAGACACCTGAAACCCCACCTCTTTAAGGAATACCTAGGATAGGATAAAGTAATCCTTCTCACCCCCCTTAAAATATTTAGATGCACTATTGTAAAGTGGTTGTTCCACTGGATGTCATAAGGTGAATGCACCAATTTGTAAGTCGCTCTGGATAAGAGCGTCTGCTAAATGACTTAAATGTAATGTAAATGTAGATGCACCATTGAGAGCATCCTGTAAGGGTGTATCACCACCTGGCACGGCAATTACACTGTCTGCAGCAGCAAGGCTCTCCTCCAGCGGGTGGTGCGGTCAGTTCACTCCGCTACCATCTAGAATGTACATAGTCATTAAACACTGGTCACTTTGAAAATGTTTATACACTATATTACACACTTCATATGTACTGTATATACTGTATTCCTGTCAAGGATGAGCCTATATAACTACTGCTGTACAAACCTTTTCTATTCATATACTGTCTATTTCACACCATTATTTCCAGGATATATTTATATTCTGGATTCTGATGTTGCTCATTCTGATATTTCTTCATTTCTTTATTTTATTTTAGTTCATTTGTGTGTATTGTTTTTTTATTGGTAGGTATTACTGCACTGTTGGAGCTACAAACATCAGCATTTCGGTGCACCTGTGATAAGATCTGCAAAATATGTTACAATTTGATTTGATTTGATTTGACAAACACACACACTCCTCCATCCACACACAATCTCCTCCCTCCACAGAGTGGGGAGCAGATTGGAGACCTCAATTTCATCCTCCATACAGACATCAATCTCAATGAATTACCCAGTCTGCCATGCTGTAGAGCCAGACTTGACCAGACCAGGAAGCATTTTGTCTGAATTTGGGATTCTCTACCTCCTCAACTGATCACAATGAATGGATAGAATAGGTAAAGGATGGCTTGGTCCCAAATGGCACCCTAATCCCTATGTAGCTCATTACTTTTGACCAGGTACCATATCTGGTTGTAAATGGCTAGGATATGATCCACTGCCAAGCAGAGTTGGGGTCGATTCTGCCAAGCAGAGTTGGGGTCAATTCCATGTAATTAGACATTTAAATTCAATTCTTGTGTTCAATTCAATTCAAATTTCAACAATCTTCAAGTTATTAATATTGAATTGGCAATTGAATTCTTGGAATTTACCCACCATTGGAATTGAGATTAATTTAATTATCTTTGAATTCAAAGATTGACCTGAAATTTGAATTGAATTAAATCAAATTTACAGAGACAGAGAATGTAATTAGAGTTGAATTTGTGGAATGAATCCCAACCCTGCTGCTAAGTCTGCATAGCTGCATATACACGTATTCATCACCACTGCATGTGAAATAGATTAGTTATAAGAGTTACTGTGAAATAACATGAATAACATGTATAGAGAACCTATTATTAAGTTTCAGTATACTGATAGCCATGACTTCATATTTGAGTCACGAACAGTACTGTGGCTAATACCTACTGTGAGAGGGAGGCCTGAAAACTGTCCTGGGCTAGCGCTAGCTTACTGTAGACAGACGGACGGACGGACGGACGTTCAGTCTCCCATGTAGGAGAGGAGCGGGTGATCTGTGTTAACAGCCATCAGGGACAGGTTCCATTAAAGCTCTCAGTATCACATAGGGCGGTGTAAGAGCATGAATGTGCTGGTCTCCTGCCATGTCCTTCTACCCTACACTTACAGTGCCATGAAGTGATGGTGCACTGGGCTTTTTACTAGTTATTTCAGTAATGACAAGATTGTGCCTTTTTCCGTAATACCTTACATCACTGGTCTCTCACACTCTCTCCATCCATTCCGCTCCACTGTGCTATCTTGATTAGCTGCACACACATACAGTACTGTTCACTGCTTTATTATTACGGAACTCACCATTTGTATTCAATACAAATTGGCTCAATGCAAAACTCAGTGGCAATTCAGTCAATTGAAACAATAAGAAAGAGTAAACTCAGCCTATGTTTAGTTAAAAAGCTGAGGGAGAAATGTAACCACGCTCACATTCATAAACAGAGGTATGGATGCAAGGGCTGACCATCCATGACATCAAGATGATAGTTTTACACATATTTTACATTTACATAGTTTACAAACATTGGAGTAATACAAGCTTATATTTTGGATTATGATGTGATGCGACAGTTGATCTAAACTCATGGGGCAATTCTGAATTATATTATTCAATAATCATTGTGTGTATATGATTAATCTATAAGTCAAGAAATGGAGCAACTAAGGATTTTAGCTCTAAATAATAACAAGTAATAACAAACAAGAAATGACTGCTCGAAGAGACTAAATAAATGGACACCCTAGTATTCTTCCTCGGGTTTCAGCACCACAGATTAGAGTGGGTTGGTGGACAGCTCCCTCCCGCAACTTGGAAATACAAGTTCAGCACCTCATCTAAGGGTGTTTTCACATAAAGTCCCATTTAAAAGAGCCAATCTCAGTCCTCTTCAAGTGAACTCTGGGGTAAAATAGCTCAGTTCTCTTTGCATTCACATCGCTATGTTTAGAAAGGAACCAAGATCTTTTTCCAACATTCACTCAGTGCACTCTGGGTTTTTACAAAGTGCAGGAGAAGCCATTCCATCAGAAGGTGCTATCGGACAGCTAGATATTGTACATACTTACATTCGGAAGCTAATAGATTGCATTTAAATCATTGTAATCAGACATGTAAATATTATGAGTAACATAATAAATAGCAGACGAATAACAGCAGATTGAATAATGATGTAATTGAAAATGTAGGCACTGACCCTTTAAGAGCTCAAACTTATTTTGTACCCTATGTTGTGATTCTCACCAAAGGGGGAAGAGGAAGAAGAGGGGGAGGAAAGAGATAATGACAGATAAGGAAGAGGCAAGGAAGATGGGAGAGGAATGAGAGAGGGAAGGCGAGGGGGAGGAAAACAGATGGAAAGGGGAAGGAGAGGGGGAAGAGGAAGAAGAGGGGAGGAAAGAGATAATGACAGATAAGGAAGAGGCAAGGAAGATGGGAGAGGAAGGAGAGAGGGAAAGAGAGGGGGAGAAAAGAGATAATGACAGATAAGGAAGAGGCAAGGAAGATGGGAGAGGAAGGCGAGAGGGAAAGAGAGGGGGAGGAAAACAGATGGAAAGGGGAAGGAGAGGGGGAAGAGGAAGAAGAGGGGGAGGAAAGAGATAATGACAGATAAGGAAGGGGCAGGGAAGATGGGAGAGGAAGGAGAGAGGGAAAGAGAGGGGAGAAAAACAGACGGAAAGGGAAAGGGGGAAGGAGAAGGAGAGGGGGAAGAGGAAGAAGTGGGGGAGGGAGAGGGGGACTAAAAATATATGGAAGGACATCAAATCAAATGTATTTATATAGCCCTTCGTACATCGGCTGATATCTCAAAGTGCTGTACAGAAACCCAGCCTAAAACACCAAACAGCAAGCAATGCAGGTGTAGAAGCACGGTGGCTAGGAAAAACACCCTAGAAAGGCCAAAACCTAGGAAGAAACCTAGAGAGAAACCAGGCTATGTGGGGTGGCCAGTCCTCTTCTGGCTGTGCCGGGTGGAGATTATAACAGAACATGGCCAAGATGTTCAAATGTTCATAAATGACCAGCATGGTCGAATAATAATAAGGCAGAACAGTTAAAACTGGGGCAGCAGCACGGTCAGGTGGACTGGGGACAGCAAGGAGTCATCATGTCAGGTAGTCCTGGGGCATGGTCCTGGTGTCACCCATCTTCCTCATTATCCCCTGTGTATGTACACCTGCGTTCTCTGTTTGTCTTTTGCCAGTTCATCTGGTCTTGTCAAGCTTTACCAGCGTGATTTCCCATCTTCCTGTTTATCAAGTTATGTTTTGACAATCGATCCCATCTTCTTTGCTCCTTCCATGTCCATCTCTTTCCTCCCTCTCTCCCTCTTCTTCCTCTTCCCCCTATCCTTCTTTCCTCTCTACCCCTTCTCTTTCTCACTCTCTTTCCCCTCCCCCTCTTTCCCCTTCTCTGTCCTCTCCTGCAAGCCTGATTCAGAACTCCATTTAAATAAAGAACAGCTATGTTTTTTTAATTAGAGTGTTGTGATGAGCCAGAGGACAGAGCCGAAGCAGAGTTGAGAGCTGATTTAATTCTTCTCCCTTTCTCTATCTGTCTCTCCCTCCCTCACATTCTCTCTCTCTTTTTCTTCCATCTCTCGCTGTCTCTCTTTCTCTCTCTCTCTGCTCCTTCCCCCTCTCTCTCTCCCTCTATCTATCTCTCTCTCCCCTCCTTTCCTCTCTTTTTCTCTCTTTCACTCGCTTCCCCTCTCTATATCTCCCCTCCCTCACTCTTTCTTTCCCTCACTTTCCACCTCTCTTCCTCCCTATCCCTCTCTCCCTTCCGGTGGATTCATTGTTCTCCACTTGAAAGATAATGAAACTACGTGAGCCTATACTCCTCTTCAACTGTTGCTATTATCCACCCTCTTGTTCTCTTTATCTCTCTAGTTCTCCATCTCTTTCCCTCTCTCTTCCCCTCTTGTTTTATATTTGTCACTTACCAGAGGGTAAGTCTCTTTGAAAGTTTCTCTTCGAAAGATGAAAGAGTGCCATACCCATGGGAGATGTGACTGGTTGGTTTCTTAATAGCTTGCTAGATTGATTGGTTGATTGACGGGTAACGGAGTGAGGGTCTGTTTATTGCAGTCATTGACTGTTTATTTTACTGATGAGTTGATTGATTGTTTCTCCCTGTAGCTGGTGGAGCCCCTGACACCTAGTGGTACAGCCCCTAACCAGGCCCAGCTCCGCATCCTCAAAGAGACTGAACTCAAGAGGGTCAAGATACTGGGCTCGGGGGCCTTCGGCACCGTCTACAAGGTATCAACTTATCACATGCACTCACACAGCTACAACCACTTTTTTTGCAAGTTAGAAATTAGGAGGTGTTTCAAGGTGGAGGGTGGGAGAGAGAGAATGATGGGGAGCCTGGGGAGATGGGGAGATGATAACAGGAAATGAGAATGGAAGGAAAGAGGGAGGGAGAGAGATAGGGAGGGAGGAATGGAAGCAGACAGAGGAGAGTTGCCATAGGCACGTAGTAAGGATCACATGCAAATCCAGGTCAGGTCTGCTGTGACTCAAGCAGGAGAGAGGATAAGAGCAGAGAGATAGCCCTGAACTATGGTATTTCTCACAGTGTAAGAGGTCTGAACTACTACGTGTCTCACAGTGTAAGAGGTCTGAGCTACTGTATGTCTCACAGTGTAAGAGGTCTGAACTACTGTATGTCTCACAGTGTAAGAGGTCTGAACTACTGTATGTCTCACAGTGTAAGAGGTCTGAACTACTGTATGTCTCACAGTGTAAGAGGTCTGAACTACTGTATGTCTCACAGTGTAAGAGGTCTGAACTACTGTATGTCTCACAGTGTAAGAGGTCTGAACTAGTGTATGTCTCACAGTGTAAGATGTCTGAACTACTGTATGTCTCACAGTGTAAGAGGTCTGAACTAGTGTATGTCTCACAGTGTAAGATGTCTGAACTACTGTATGTCTCACAGTGTAAGAGGTCTGAACTACTGTATGTCTCACAGTGTAAGAGGTCTGAACTAGTGTATGTCTCACAGTGTAAGAGGTCTGAACTACTGTATATATCACAGTGTAAGAGGTCTGAACTACTGTATGTCTCACAGTGTAAGAGGTCTGAACTAGTGTATGTCTCACAGTGTAAGAGGTCTGAACTAGTGTATGTCTCACAGTGTAAGAGGTCTGAACTAGTGTATGTCTCACAGTGTAAGAGGTCTGAACTAGTGTATGTCTCACAGTGTAAGAGGTCTGAACTAGTGTATGTCTCACAGTGTAAGAGGTCTGAACTACTGTATGTCTCACAGTGTAAGAGGTCTGAACTACTGTATGTCTCACAGTGTAAGAGGTCTGAACTAATGTATGTCTCACAGTGTAAGATGTCTGAACCAGTGTATGTCTCACGGTGTAAGAGGTCTGAACTAATGTATGTCTCACAGTGTAAGATGTCTGAACTAGTGTATGTCTCACAGTGTAAGATGTCTGAACTAGTGTATGTCTCACGGTGTAAGAGGTCTGAACTAGTGTATGTCTCACGGTGTAAGAGGTCTGAACTACTGTATGTCTCATGGTGTAAGAGGTCTGAACTACTATATGTCTCACAGTGTAAGAGGTCTGAACTACTGTATGTCTCACAGTGTAAGAGGTATGAACTACTGTATGTCTCACAGTGTAAGAGGTCTGAACTACTGTATGTCTCACAGTGTAAGAGGTCTGAACTAGTGTATGTCTCACAGTGTAAGAGGTCTGAACTACTGTATGTCTCACAGTGTAAGAGGTCTGAACTAGTGTATGTCTCACAGTGTGAGAGGTCTGAACTAGTGTATGTCTCACAGTGTAAGAGGTCTGAACTACTGTATGTCTCACAGCGTAAGAGGTCTGAACTACTGTATGTCTATAAACCAGTGTCTGACTTTGTGACTCAGCAGCTGTGTAGTCTAACCTCCCCTATTCCCACTTCCCTTTTTTACACATGTTTCTTGTTCCCTTCGTGTAATTCACCTCTCCTCTCCCTCTCCTTCTCTCCTCTCCTGCCCTCCACCTCTCCTCTCCCTCTCCTTCTCTCCTCTCCTGCCCTCCACCTCTCCTCTCCCTCTCCTTCTCTCCTCTCCTGCCCTCCACCTCTCCTCTCCCTCTCTTTCTCTCCTCTCCTGCCCTCCACCTCTCCTCTCCCTCTCCTTCTCTCCTCTCCTTCTCTCCTCTCCTTCTCTCCTCTCCTGCCCTCCACCTCTCCTCTCCCTCTCCTTCTCTCCCTCTCCTGCCCTCCACCTCTCCTCTCCCTCTCCTCTCCTCTCCTTCTCTCCTCTCCTGCCGTCCACCTCTCCTCTCCCTCTCCTTCTCTCCCTCTCCTGCCCTCCACCTCTCCTCTCCCTCTCCTTCTCTCCTCCTTCTCTCCTCTCCTGCCCTCCACCTCTCCTCTCCCTCTCCTTCTCTCCTCTCCTTCTCTCCTCTCCTGCCCTCCACCTCTCCTCTCCCTCTCCTTCTCTCCCTCTCCTGCCCTCCACCTCTCCTCTCCCTCTCCTTCTCTCCTCTCCTTCTCTCCTCTCCTGCCCTCCACCTCTCCTTCTCTCCTCTCCTTCTCTCCTCTCCTGCCCTCCACCTCTCCTCTCCCTCTCCTTCTCTCCTATCATCCCATCTAACTTTCTCCCCATCTCTCCACCCTCCTCTCCCCTTCTAATTTACCTCTCATCTCCTCTCCCCCTCTCTCCTCCTCTCCCCCCTCAGGGTATCTGGGTGCCGGAGGGTGAGACAGTGAAGATCCCGGTCGCCATCAAGATCCTGAACGAGGCAACGGGACCCAAGGCTAACGTGGAGTTCATGGATGTGAGTGTTTTACTGGCTCCGTAGAGACCCCATACACTACACCACCACCGCCACACACCACAGGCTCACAGCGCCTATGGCTGACGACGGTACGATCCCCAGTCATTCATAAAACATTCAGCACTCTTTTATTTCAAAAGGAAAAATGGATGTCAAGAATCTAATGATGTTATCTACTACATCTGTGATGCAACCTCAGTGAAATCCCTCCTAGCAACCCATTTCCACTGTGTTTTAATCTCTTTCTATTACAACGTGGTTATATTTCTACTTTTATCAATCTTGCTTTGATGTGTGTAGACACGCGCGTGCATGTACGTTGTCTGTCTGTCTGTCTGTCTGTGTGGGTGTGGGTGTGTGTGTGTGTGTGTGTGTGTGTGTGTGTGTGTGTGTGTGTGTGTGTGTGTGTGTGTGTGTGTGTGTGTGTGTGTGTGTGTGTGTGTGTGTGTGTGTGTGTGTGTGGGGTGTGTGTGTGTGTGTGGGTGGATGTGTGTGGGTGGGTGGGTGGGTGGGTGGGTGCGACACGTAGCACGTGTCTTAGAAGGCGATCTTAGTGATGGCCCCCAGGAGGAGCCAGAGGCAGGCTGGGTATTTCCCGCAGTGCATCATCAGCTGAGTGCCATGCTAATGAGCTTTCCCTTCCCTCACTTCCTCCCTCCTATATCTCTCCTCCTCTCATAATCCTCTTTTCTCCCCTCCTCTCTTCCCCTCTCCAAGAGAGGAATCAATGGGGCTCAGCAGACCTGGTTTCAAATACTATTTGAAATTTTAAAAATGCATTGCATCACCCTGCCTGGAGTGGATTATTATATTGGTTCAATGGCATCAGACAGGCTAAATTAAGCACAGTATTTGAAATTATTTTAAATATTAGTTGAACCCAGGTCCAGTGCTCTCTGCTGCCTTGGCTGGTGGGATAGCTGCCTGTCAACTGGAGGACAGCATGAGGGAGGAGGGGTGATGAAGGGGGAGGAGGACCTTCAGATGTCTTTGACTAAACAGGAGGGGTCAATGTGGAGAGGTAGGGGAGGGGAGATTCAGCCTGTGTTCCAAATGGCATCGTATTCACTATCACAGGAGGCTGCTGAGGACAGGATGGCTCATCATAATGGCTGGAATGGAGCGAATGAAATGGCATTCAACCATATGGAAACTGTGTTTGATGTATTTGAAACCATTCCACTCATTCCGCTCCAGCTGATACCACGAGCCCATCCTCCCCAATTAAGGTGCCACCAGCCTCCTGTGTTCCCTAAATTGTTCCCTGCCCTATGGGTCCTGGTAAAAGGTAGTGCACTATAAAGGGAATAGGGTGCCATTTGGGACGCACACTCACACCGCAGGAGAGACAGGTATCAGACTGAGGAGACTTGCAGGAGCTGCCTCCCTCCTCTTTCCTCCCTCCTCATTCCTCCCTCCTCTTTCCTCCCTCCTCTTTCCTCCCTCCTCTGTCCTCCCTCCTCTTTCCTCCCTCTTCTGTCCTCCCTCTTCTGTCCTCCCTCCTCTGTCCTCCCTCCTCTGTCCTCCCTCTTCTGTCCTCCCTCCTCTGTCCTCCCTTTTCTGTCCTCCCTCCTCTATCCTCCCTCATCTTTCCTCCCTCCTCTGTCCTCCCTCTTCTGTCCTCCATCTTCTCTGCTCTGTCCTCCCTTCTCTTTCCTCTCTCCTCTGTCCTCCCTTCTCTTTCCTCTCTCCTCTTTCCTCCCTCCTCTTTCCTTCCTCCTCTGTCCTCCATCTTCTGTGCTCTGTCCTCCCTCCTCTTTCCTCTCTCGTCTGTCCTCCCTCCTCTTTCCTTCCTCCTCTGTCCTCCATCTCCTGTCCTCTGTCCTCCCTCTTCTTTCCTCCCTCCTCTGTCCTCTCTCCTCTGTCCTCCCTTCTCTTTCCTCTTTCCTCTGTCCTCCCTCCTCTTTCCTCTCTCCTCTGTCCTCTCTCCTCTGTCCTCCCTCCTCTGTTCTCCCTCCTCTTTCCTTCCTCCTCTGTCCTCCATCTTCTGTCCTCTGTCCTCCCTCCTCTGTCCTCCCTCCTCTGTCCTCCCTCCTCTTTCCTTCCTCCTCTGTCCTCCATCTTCTGTCCTCTGTCCTCCCTTCTCATTCCTCTCTCCTCTGTCCTCCCTCCTCTTTCCTCTCTCCTCTGTCCTCCCTCCTCTTTCCTCCCTTCTCTTTCCTCTGTCCTCTATCCTCCCTCCTCTTTCCTCTCTCCTCTGTCCTCCCTCCTCTGTCCTCCCTCCTCTGTCCTCCCTCCTCTTTCCTCTCTCCTCTGTCCTCCCTCCTCTGTCCTCCCTCCTCTTTCCTCTCTCCTCTGTCCTCCCTTCTCTTTCCTCTCTCCTCTGTCCTATTTCATCTGTCCTCCTTCCTCCTCTGACCTCCCTCCTCTGTCCTCCCTCCTCTATCCTCCCTCCTCTTTCCTTCCGCCTCTGTCCTCCCTCCTCTTTCCTTCCTCCTCTGTCCTCCCGCCTCTTTCCTCTCTCCTCTGTCCTCCCTCTTCTGTCCTCCCTCCTCTGTCCTCTTTCCTCTCTCCTCTGTCCTCCCTCCTCTGTCCTCCCTCCTCTGTCCTCCCTCGTCTTTCCTCTCTCCTCTGTCCTCCCTTCTCTTTCCTCTCTCCTCTGTCCTCTTTCCTCTCTCCTCTTTCCTCCCTCCTCTGTCCTCCCTCCTCTGTCCTCCCTCCTCTGTCCTCCCTCCTCTTTCCTCCCTCCTCTTTCCTCCCTCCTCTGTCCTCCCTCCTCGTTCCTCCCTCCTCATTCCTCCCTCTGTCCTCCCTCCTCTTTCCTTCCTTCTCCGTCCTCCCTCCTCTTTCCTCCCTCCTCTGTCCTCCCTCCTCTTTCCTCCCTCCTCATTCCTCCCTCCTCAGTCCTCCCTCCTCTGTCCTCCCTCCTCTGTCCTCTCTCCTCTGTCCTCTCTCCTCCCTCCTCTGTCCTCCCACCTCTGTCCTCCCACCTCTGTTCTCCCTCCTCTATCCTCCCTCCTCTTTCCTCCCTCCTCATTCCTCCCTCCTCTTTCCTTCCTCCTCTGTCCTCCCTCCTCTGTCCTCCCTCCTCTGTCCTCCCTCCTCATTCCTCCCTCCTCTGTCCTCCCTCCTCTGTCCTCCCTCCTCTGTCCTCCCTCCTCTTTCCTCCCTCCTCTGTCCTCCCTCCTCTTTCCTCCCTCCTCAGTCATCCCTCCTCTGTCCTCCCTCCTCTTTCCTCCCTCCTCTGTCCTCTCTCCTCTGTCCTCTCTCCTCTGTCCTCCCTCCTCTTTCCTTCCTCCTCTTTCATCCCTCCTCTGTACTCTCTCCTCTGTCCTCTTTCCTCCCTCCTCTGTCCTCCCTCCTCTTTCCTCCCTCCTCAGTCCTCCCTAACTCTGTCCTCCCTCCTCTGTCCTCCCTCCTCTTTCCTCCCTCCTCTGTCCTCTCTCCTCTGTCCTCTCTCCTCTGTCCTCCCTCCTCTTTCCTCCCTCCTCTTTCATTCCTCCTCTGTACTCTCTCCTCTGTCCTCTTTCCTCCCTCCTCTGTCCTCCCTCCTCTTTCCTCCATCCTCATTCCTCCCTCTGTCCTCCCTCCTCTTTCCTTCCTCCTCTGTCCTCACTCCTCTGTCCTCCCTCCTCTTTCCTCCCTCCTCTGTCCTCCCTCCTCTTTCCTCCCTCCTCATTCCTCCCTCCTCCGTCCTCCCTCCTCTTTCCACCCTCCTCTGTCCTCTGTCCTCCCTCTTCTGTCCTCCCACCTCTGTCCTCCCACCTCTGTCCTCCCTCCTCTATCCTCCCTCCTCTTTCCTCCCTCCTCATTCCTCCCTCCTCTGTCCTCCCTCCTCTTTCCTTCCTCCTCTGTCCTCCCTCCTCTGTCCTCCCTCCTCTTTCCTCCCTCCTCTGTCCTCCCTCCTCTTTCCTCCCTCCTCTGTCCTCCCTCCTCTTTCCTCCCTCCTCAGTCCTCCCTCCTCTGTCCTCCCTCCTCTGTCCTACCTCCTCTGTCCTACCTCCTCATTCCTACCTCCTCATTCCTCCCTCCTCTTTCCTCCCTCCTCTTTCCTTCCTCCTCTGTCCTCCCTCCTCTGTCCTCCCTCCTCTGTCCTCCCTCTTTCCTCCCTCCTCTGTCCTCCATCTTCTGTCCTCTGTCCTCCCTTCTCTTTCCTCCCTCCTCTGTCCTCTCTCCTCTGTCCTCCCTCCTCTTTCCTCCCTCCTCTTTCATCCCTCCTCTGTACTCTCTCCTCTGTCCTCATTCCTCCCTCCTCCGTACTCCCTCCTCTTTCCTCCCTCCTCTTTCATTCCTCCTCTGTCCTCTTTCCTCCCTCCTCTGTCCTCCATCTGCTCTCCACCCTCCTCCCTCTGTGCTTCTCCCTCCGTTCTCCTCCCTCCGATCTCCTCCCTCAGCTCTCCTCCCTCCCTGCCATGGAGGATTTAGGAAGAGGAGGCAGCACAGCTTCTTCATTTAAACAGCAATCAAAACGCAGTGGCACGTGTCTTCAGATTGGACGTGGAGACACACGCACACACAGACACACAGACACACACGGACACACACAACACACACAACACGCACACACAAACACACACGCACACACAACACATGCACACACACAACACACGCACGGACCCACACGGATGTAGAGATGGCCCATGGCGATGTTTGGCCAATGAGCAGCAGCCCTGTTTACTACTGTAGCAGCATAGCAGGAGGATGAATACTCATTAATTAAGAAGACTGTCAACACCATGGTAGTCTAGACCACTGTTTGTGTGTGTGTGTGCGGGTGCACGTGTGCATTCATGCATGCATGTATGTGTCCACACGCAGGTGGATGAGTGTGTGTGTGCATGCTCCTGCGTGTGTTACCGGCAGGGCACCAGTGTGAGTTATTCCTTTTGAAGGCCTAAGCATAGCTCTGGACCCTTCTTTATTTCTGCAATAATAAACCTAGTGGTCTAGACTGAGACAATGACATGTCATATCCCTCTCTCTGTTAATGGAGATGTTTTACCTAGTTTGGTTTGTTCAACTGTTTAAAAGCCACATGTAGATGTAGACGACACATAGAAGACACACGTAGACGACACACGTAGACGACACACGTAGACGACACACGGAGACGACACACGTAGACGACACACGTAGATGACACAAGTAGACGACAGAAGTAGACGACACACGTAGAAGACACGCGTAGACGACACACGTAGACGTCACACGTAGAAGACACACGTATACGACACACATATACGACACACGTATACGACACACGTAGACGACACACGTATACGACACACGTAGAAGACACACGTAGAAGACCCACGTAGACGACACACGTAGACGACACACGTAGACGACACACGTAGACGACACACGTAGAAGACACACGTTTAAGACACACGTTTAAGACACAAGTAGACGACACACGTATACGACACACGTATACGACACACGTAGAAGACCCACGTAGAAGACACACGTAGAAGACACACGTAGACGACACACGTAGACGACACACGTAGAAGACACAAGTAGACGACAAATGTAGAAGACACACGTACACAACAAACATTTAAGACACACGTAGACGCCACACGTAGAAGACACACGTAGACGACACACGTAGACGACACAAGTAGACGACACACGTAGGCGACACACGTAGACGACAAACGTTTAAGACACACGTAGACGACACACGTAGAAGACACACGTAGACGACACACGTAGACGACACACGTAGAAGACACACGTAGAAGACCCACGTAGAAGACACACGTATATGACACGCAGACGACACACGTAGACGACACACGTAGAAGACACACGTAGAAGACACACGTAGAAGTCACACGTAGAAGTCACACGTAGAAGACACACGTAGAAGACACACGTAGAAGACACACGTATATGACACACGCAGACGACACACGTAGACGACACACGTAGAAGACACACGTAGAAGACACACGTAGAAGTCACACGTAGAAGTCACACGTAGAAGACACACGTAGAAGACACACGTTTAAGACACACGTTTAAGACACACGTTTAAGACACAATTAGACGACACAAGTAGACGACACACGTAGACGACACACGTAGACGACACACGTAGAAGACACACGTATACGACACACGTAGAAGACACACGTAGAAGACACACGTAGAAGACACACGTAGAAGACACACGTATACGACACACGTAGACGACACACGTAGACGACACACGTATACGACACACGTAGAAGACACACGTAGAAGACACACGTATACGACACACGTAGAAGACACACGTAGAAGACACACGTATACGACACACGTAGAAGACACACGTATACGACACACGTATACGACACAAGTATACGACACACGTAGAAGACACACGTAGAAGACACACGTATACGACACACGTAGAAGACACACGTATACGACACACGTAGACGACACACGTAGACGTCACACGTAGACGACACACGTAGACGACACACGTATACGACACACGTAGAAGACACACGTAAAAGACACACATAGAAGAGACACGTAGACGACACACATAGAAGACACGCGTAGAAGACACGCGTAGAAGACACGCGTAGAAGAGACACGTAGACGACAAATGTAGAAGACACGCGTAGACGACACACGTAGACGACACACGTAGACGACACACGTAGAAGACACACGTAGAAGACACACGTAGACGACACAAGTAGACGACACAAGTAGACGACACACGTAGACGACACACGTAGACGACACACGTAGAAGACACACGTATACGACACACGTATACGACACACGTATACGACACACGCAGACGACACACGTAGAAGACACACGTAGAAGACACACGTAGACGACACAAGTAGACGACACAAGTAGACGACACACGTAGACGACACACGTAGACGACACACGTAGACGACACACGTAGACGACACACGTAGACGACACACGTATACGTCACACGTATACGACACACGTAGAAGACACACGTATACGACACACGTAGACGACACACGTATACGACACACGTATACGACACACGTAGAAGACACACGTAGAAGACACACGTATACGACACACGTAGAAGACACACGTATACGACACACGTATACGACACACCTAGAAGACACACGTAGAAGACACACGTAGAAGACACACGTATACGACACACGTAGACGACACACGTAGACGTCACACGTAGACGACACACGTAGACGACACACGTATACGACACACGTAGAAGACAAACGTAAAAGACACACATAGAAGAGACACGTAGACGACACACATAGAAGACACGCGTAGAAGACACGCGTAGAAGAGACACGTAGACGACAAATGTAGAAGACACACGTAGACGACACACGTAGACGACACACGTAGACGACACAAGTAGATGACAAATGTAGAAGACACACGTAGACGACACACGTAGACGACACACGTAGAAGACACACGTAGAAGACACACGTAGAAGACACACGTAGACGACACACGTAGACGACACACGTTTAAGACACACGTAGAAGACACACGTAGAAGACACACGTAGAAGACATACGTAGAAGACACGTAGAAAACACACGTAGAAGACACACGTAGACGACACACGTAGAAGACACACGTAGAAAACACACGTAGAAGACACACGTAGAAGACACACGTAGAAGACACACGTAGACGACACACGTAGACGACACACGTATACGACACACGTATAAGACACACGTAGACGACACACGTAGACGACACAAGTAGACAACAAATGTAGAAGAGACACGTAGACGACACAAGTAGACGACAAATGTAGAAGACACACGTAGACGACACACGTAGAAGACACACGTAGACGACACACGTAGAAGACACACGTAGAAGACACACGTAGACGACACACGTAGAAGACACACGTAGAAGACACACGTCGAAGACACACGTAGAAGACACACGTAGACGACACACGTCGAAGACACGCGTAGAAGACACGCGTATACGACACATTTAGAAGACACACGTATACGACACGCATAGAAGATGCGCGTAGAAGAGACACGTAGACGACAAATGTAGAAGACACACGTAGACAACCAACGTAGACGACACACGTAGACGACACACGTAGACGACACACGTAGACAACACACGTAGAAGACACACTTAGACGACACACGTAGACGACACACGTAGAAGACACACGTAGACGACACACGTAGAAGACACACGTAGACGACACAGGTAGAAGACACACGTAGAAGACACACTTAGACGACACACTTAGACGACACACGTAGTTAGACACACGTAGACGACACACGTAGACGACACACGTAAACGACACGTAGACGACACGTAGAAGACACACGTAGACGACACACGTAGACGACACACGTAGCCGACACACGTAGACGACACAGGTAGAAGACACAGGTAGAAGACACACGTAGAAGACACACGTAGAAGACACACGTAGTTAGACACACGTAGACGACACACGTAGACGACACACGTAGACGACACACGTAAACGACACGTAGACGACACGTAGAAGACACACGTAGACGACACACGTAGACGACACAAGTAGCCGACACACGTAGACGACACAGGTAGAAGACACACGTAGAAGACACACGTAGAAGACACACTTAGACGACACATGTAGACGACACAGGTAGAAGACACACGTAGAAGACACGTTTAAGACACAAGTAGACGACACACGTAGAAGACACACGTATACAACACACGTATACGACACACGTAGAAGACCCACGTAGACGACACACGTAGACGACACACGTAGAAGACACACGTAGAAGACACACGTAGAAGACACACGTAGACGTCACATGTAGAAGATACACGTAGAAGACACACGTAGAAGACACACATAGAAGACACACGTATACGACACACGTATACGACACACGTAGGCGACACACGTAGAAGACCCACGTAGACGACACACGTAGACGACACACGTAGACGACACACGTAGACGACACACGTAGACGACACACGTAGACGACACAAGTAGACGACAAATGTAGAAGACACACATAGACGACAAACGTTTAAGACACACGTAGACGACACATGTAGACGACACACGTAGACGACACACGTAGACGACACAAGTAGACGACACAAGTAGAAGACACACGTAGAAGACACACGTAGAAGACACACTTAGACGACACACGTAGTTAGACACACGTAGACGACACACGTAGACGACACACGTAGACGACACACGTAAACGACACGTAGACGACACGTAGAAGACACACGTAGACGACACACGTAGACGACACAAGTAGCCGACACACGTAGACGACACAGGTAGAAGACACACGTAGAAGACACACGTAGAAGACACACTTAGACGACACATGTAGACGACACAGGTAGAAGACACACGTAGAAGACACGTTTAAGACACAAGTAGACGACACACGTAGAAGACACACGTATACAACACACGTATACGACACACGTAGAAGACCCACACAGGTAGAAGACACACGTAGAAGACACACGTAGAAGACACACGTAGAAGACACACGTAGAAGACACACGTAGAAGAGACACGTAGACGACAAATGTAGAAGACACGCGTAGACGACACACGTAGACGACACACGTAGACGACACACGTAGAAGACACACGTAGAAGACACACGTAGACGACACAAGTAGACGACACACGTAGACGACACACGTAGACGACACACGTAGAAGACACACGTAGAAGACACACGTATACGACACACGTATACGACACACGCAGACGACACACGTAGACGACACACGTAGAAGACACACGTAGAAGACACACGTAGACGACACAAGTAGACGACACAAGTAGACGACACACGTAGACGACACACGTAGACGACACACGTAGAAGACACACGTATACGACACACGTATACGACACACGCAGACGACACACCTAGACGACACACGTAGAAGACACACATAGACGACAAACGTTTAAGACACACGTAGACGACACACGTAGACGACACACGTAGACGACACACGTAGACGTCACACGTAGAAGACACACGTAGAAGACACATAGACGACACAAGTAGACGACACAAGTAGACGACACACGTAGAAGACACACGTAGAAGACACACGTAGAAGACACACGTAGAAGACACACGTAGAAGACACACGTATACGACACACGTATAAAACACACGTAGACGACACAAGTAGACGACAAATGTAGAAGACACACGTAGACGACACACGTAGAAGACACACGTAGACGACACACGTAGACGACACACGTAGAAGACACACGTAGAAGACACACGTAGACGACACACGTAGACAACACAAGTAGACGACACACGTAGAAGACACACGTAGACGACACACGTAGAAGACACACGTAGAAGACACACGTATACGACACACGTAGACGACACACGTAGCAGACACACATAGAAGACACACGTAGAAGACACACGTAGAAGACACACGTACACGACACACGTAGACGACACACGTAGAAGACACACGTAGAAGACACACATATACGACACGCATAGAAGATACGCGTAGACGACACACGTAGATGTAACACCATAGAAGACACACGTAGACGACATACGTAGACGACACACGTAGAAGACAGACGTAGAAGACACAAGTAGACGACACACGTAGACGACACAAGTAGACGAAAAACGTAGACGACACACGTAGAAGACACACGTAGACGTAACACCATAGACGACACACGTAGACTACACACGTAGACGACACACGTAGACGACACAAGTAGACGAAAAACCTAGACGAGACACGTAGACGACACACGTAGAAGACACACGTAGACGACACACGTAGAAGACCCACGTAGAAGACACACGTAGACGACACACGTAGACGACACAAGTAGATGAAAATCGTAGACGACACACATAGAAGACACACGTAGAAGACCCACGTAGACGACACATGTAGACGACACACGTAGACGACACACGTAGAAGACACACGTTTAAGACACAAGTAGACGACACACGAGAAGACACACGTATACGACACACGTAAGACCCACGTAGAAGACCCACGTAGACGACACACGTGGAGACGACACACGTAGACGACACACGTAGACGACACACGTTTAAGACACAAGTAGACGACACACGTAGACGACACACGTATACGACACACGTTTAAGACACAAGTAGACGACACACGTAGAAGACCCACGTAGACGACACACGTAGAAGACACACGTAGACGACACACGTAGACGACACACGTAGACGACACACGTATACGACACACGTAGAAGACACACGTAGAAGACACACGTATACGACACACGTAGAAGACACACGTATACGACACACGTATACGACACACGTAGAAGACACACGTAGAAGACACACGTAGAAGACACACGTATACGACACACGTAGACGACACACGTAGACGTCACACGTAGACGACACACGTAGACGACACACGTATACGACACACGTAGAAGACAAACGTAAAAGACACACATAGAAGACACGCGTAGAAGACACGCGTAGAAGAGACACGTAGACGACAAATGTAGAAGACACACGTAGACGACACACGTAGACGACACACGTAGACGACACAAGTAGACGACAAATGTAGAAGACACACGTAGACGACACACGTAGACGACACACGTAGAAGACACACGTAGAAGACACACGTAGAAGACACACGTAGAAGACACACGTAGAAGACACACGTATACGACACACGTAGACGACACACGTATACGACACACGTATAAGACACACGTAGACGACACACGTAGACGACACACGTAGAAGACACACGTAGAAGACACACGTCGAAGACACACGTAGAAGACACACGTAGACGACACACGTCGAAGACACACGTAGAAGACACGCGTATACGACACATTTAGAAGACACACGTATACGACACGCATAGAAGATGCGCGTAGAAGAGACACGTAGACGACAAATGTAGAAGACACACGTAGACAACCAACGTAGACGACACACGTAGACGACACACGTAGACGACACACGTAGACGACACACGTAGAAGACACACTTAGACGACACACGTAGACGACACACGTAGAAGACACACGTAGACGACACACGTAGAAGACACACGTAGACGACACAGGTAGAAGACACACGTAGAAGACACGTAGAAGACACACTTAGACGACACACGTAGTTAGACACACGTAGACGACACACGTAGACGACACACGTAGACGACACACGTAAACGACACGTAGACGACACGTAGAAGACACACGTAGACGACACACGTAGACGACACAAGTAGCCGACACACGTAGACGACACAGGTAGAAGACACACGTAGAAGACACACGTAGAAGACACACTTAGACGACACATGTAGACGACACAGGTAGAAGACACACGTAGAAGACACGTTTAAGACACAAGTAGACGACACACGTAGAAGACACACGTATACAACACACGTATACGACACACGTAGAAGACCCACGTAGACGACACACGTAGACGACACACGTAGAAGACACACGTAGACGTCACATGTAGAAGATACACGTAGAAGACACACGTAGAAGACACACATAGAAGACACACGTATACGACACACGTATACGACACACGTAGAAGACCCACGTAGGCGACACACGTAGACGACACACGTAGACGACACACGTAGACGACACACGTAGACGACACACGTAGACGACACACGTAGACGACACACGTAGACGACACAAGTAGACGACAAATGTAGAAGACACACATAGACGACAAACGTTTAAGACACACGTAGACGACACACGTAGACGACACACGTAGACGACACACGTAGACGACACAAGTAGACGACACAAGTAGACGTCACACGTAGACGTCACACGTAGAAGACACACGTAGAAGACACATAGACGACACAAGTAGACGACACAAGTAGACGACACACGTAGAAGACACACGTAGAAGACACACGTAGAAGACACACGTAGAAGACACACGTATACGACACACGTATAAAACACACGTAGACGACACAAGTAGACGACAAATGTAGAAGACACACGTAGACGACACACGTAGAAGACACACGTAGACGACACACGTAGACGACACACGTAGAAGACACACGTAGAAGACACACGTAGACGACACACGTAGACAACACAAGTAGACGACACACGTAGAAGACACACGTAGACGACACACGTAGAAGACACACGTAGAAGACCACACGTATACGACACACGTAGACGACACACGTAGCAGACACACATAGAAGACACACGTAGAAGACACACGTAGAAGACACACGTACACGACACACGTAGACGACACACGTAGAAGACACACGTAGAAGACACACATATACGACACGCATAGAAGATACGCGTAGACGACACACGTAGATGTAACACCATAGAAGACACACGTAGACGACATACGTAGACGACACACGTAGAAGACAGACGTAGAAGACACAAGTAGACGACACACGTAGACGACACAAGTAGACGAAAAACGTAGACGACACACGTAGAAGACACACGTAGACGTAACACCATAGACGACACACGTAGACTACACACGTAGACGACACACGTAGACGACACAAAGTAGACGAAAAACCTAGACGAGACACGTAGACGACACACGTAGAAGACACACGTAGACGACACACGTAGAAGACCCACGTAGAAGACACACGTAGAAGACGACACACGTAGACGACACAAGTAGATGAAAATCGTAGACGACACACATAGAAGACACACGTAGAAGACCCACGTAGACGACACACGTAGACGACACACGTAGACGACACACGTAGAAGACACACGTTTAAGACACAAGTAGACGACACACGTAGAAGACACACGTATACGACACACGTAGAAGACCCACGTAGAAGACCCACGTAGACGACACACGTAGACGACACACGTAGACGACACACGTTTAAGACACAAGTAGACGACACACGTAGAAGACCCACGTATACGACACAAGTAGACGACACACATAGACGACACACGTAGAAGACACACGTAGAAGACACGTAGACGACACACGTAGATGACACACGTAGAAGACACACGTAGACGACACACGTAGACGACACAAGTAGACGACAAATGTAGAAGACACACATAGACGACAAACGTTTAAGACACACGTAGACGACACATGTAGAAGACACACGTAGACGACACACGTAGACAACACAAGTAGACGACACAAGTAGACGACACACGTAGACGTCACACGTAGAAGACACACGTAGAAGACACACGTAGAAGACACACGTAGAAGACACACGTATACGACACACGTATAAAACACACGTAGACGACACACGTAGACGACACAAGTAGACGACAAATGTAGAAGACACACGTAGACGACACACGTAGAAGACACACGTAGACGACACACGTAGACGACACACGTAGAAGACACACGTAGACGACACACGTAGACGACACAAGTAGACGACACAAGTAGACGACACACGTAGCAGACATACGTAAAAGACACACGTAGAAGACACACGTAGAAGACACACGTAGACGACACACGTAGCAGACACACGTAGAAGACACACGTAGAAGACACACGTAGAAGACACACGTAGACGACACATGTAGAAGACACACGTAGAAGACAGACGTAGACGACACACGTAGAAGACACACATATACGACACGCATAGAAGATACGCGTAGACGACACACGTAGACGACACACGTAGAAGACACACGTATACGACACACGTATACGACACACGCAGACGACACAAGTAGACGACACACGTAGAAGACACACGTAGAAGACACACGTAGACAACACAAGTAGACGACACAAGTAGACGACACACGTAGACGACACACGTAGACGACACACGTAGAAGACACACGTATACGACACACGTATACGACACACGCAGACGACACACCTAGACGACACACGTAGAAGACACACGTAGAAGACACACGTAGACGACACACGTAGAAGTCACACGTAGAAGACACACGTAGAAGACACACGTTTAAGACACACGTTTAAGACACACGTTTAAGACACAATTAGACGACACAAGTAGACGACACAAGTAGACGACACACGTAGACGACACACGTAGACGACACACGTAGACGACACACGTAGATGACACACGTAGACGACACACGTATACGACACACGTAGAAGACACACGTAGAAGACACACGTAGAAGACACACGTATACGACACACGTAGACGACACACGTAGACGACACACGTATACGACACACGTAGAAGACACACGTAGAAGACACACGTATACGACACACGTATACGACACACGTATACAACACACGTAGAAGACACACGTAGAAGACACACGTATACGACACACGTATACGACACACGTAGACGACACACGTAGACGTCACACGTAGACGACACACGTAGACGACACACGTATACGACACACGTAGAAGACAAACGTAAAAGACACACATAGAAGAGACACGTAGACGACACACATAGAAGACACGCGTAGAAGACACGCGTAGAAGAGACACGTAGACGACAAATGTAGAAGACACACGTAGACGACACATGTAGACGACACACGTAGACGACACAAGTAGACGACAAATGTAGAAGACACACGTAGACGACACACGTAGACGACACACGTAGAAGACACACGTAGAAGACACACGTAGAAGACACACGTAGAAGACACACGTAGACGACACACGTAGACGACACACGTTTAAGACACACGTAGAAGACACACGTAGAAGACACACGTAGAAGACATACGTAGAAGACACACGTAGACGTCACACGTAGACGACACACGTAGACGACACACGTAGACGACACACGTAGACGACACACGTAGAAGACACACGTAGAAGACACACGTAGAAGACACACGTAGAAGACACACGTATACGACACACGTAGACGACACACGTATACGACACACGTATAAGACACACGTAGACGACACACGTAGATGACACAAGTAGACGACAAATGTAGAAGACACACGTAGACGACACACGTAGAAGACACACGTAGACGACACACGTAGAAGACACACGTAGACGACACACGTAGAAGACACACGTAGAAGACACACGTCGAAGACACACGTCGAAGACACACGTAGACGACACACGTCGAAGACACACGTAGAAGACACGCGTATACGACACATTTAGAAGACACACGTATACGACACGCATAGAAGATGCGCGTAGAAGAGACACGTAGACGACAAATGTAGAAGACACACGTAGACAACCAACGTAGACGACACACGTAGACGACACACTTAGACGACACACGTAGAAGACACACTTAGACGACACACGTAGACGACACACGTAGAAGACACACGTAGACGACACACGTAGAAGACACACGTAGACGACACAGGTAGAAGACACACGTAGAAGACACACGTAGAAGACACACGTAGACGACACACGTAGACGACACACGTAGACGACACACGTAGACGACACGTAGACGACACGTAGAAGACACAAGTAGACGACACACGTAGACGACACAAGTAGCCGACACACGTAGACGACACAGGTAGAAGACACACGTAGTAGACACACGTAGAAGACACACTTAGACGACACATGTAGACAACACAGGTAGAAGACACACGTAGAAGACACGTTTAAGACACAAGTAGACGACACACGTAGAAGACACACGTATACAACACACGTATACGACACACGTAGAAGACCCACGTAGACGACACACGTAGACGACACACGTAGAAGACACACGTAGAAGACACACGTAGAAGACACACGTAGACGTCACATGTAGAAGATACACGTAGAAGACACACGTAGAAGACACACATAGAAGACACACGTATACGACACACGTATACGACACACGTAGGCGACACACGTAGAAGACCCACGTAGACGACACACGTAGACGACACACGTAGACGACACACGTAGACGACACACGTAGACGACACACGTAGACGACACACGTAGACGACACACGTAGACGACACAAGTAGACGACAAATGTAGAAGACACACATAGACGACAAACGTTTAAGACACACGTAGACGACACACGTAGACGACACACGTAGACGACACACGTAGACGACACAAGTAGACGACACAAGTAGACGACACACGTAGACGTCACACGTAGAAGACACACGTAGAAGACACATAGACGACACAAGTAGACGACACAAGTAGACGACACACGTAGAAGACACACGTAGAAGACACACGTAGAAGACACACGTAGAAGACACACGTATACGACACACGTATAAAACACACGTAGACGACACAAGTAGACGACAAATGTAGAAGACACACGTAGACGACACACGTAGAAGACACACGTAGACGACACACGTAGACGACACACGTAGAAGACACACGTAGAAGACACACGTAGACGACACACGTAGACAACACAAGTAGACGACACACGTAGAAGACACACGTAGACGACACACGTAGAAGACACACGTAGAAGACCACACGTATACGACACACGTAGACGACACACGTAGCAGACACACATAGAAGACACACGTAGAAGACACACGTAGAAGACACACGTATACGACACACGTATACGACACACGTAGACGACACATGTAGAAGACACACGTAGAAGACACACATATACGACACGCATAGAAGATACGCGTAGACGACACACGTAGATGTAACACCATAGAAGACACACGTAGACGACATACGTAGACGACACACGTAGAAGACAGACGTAGAAGACACAAGTAGACGACACACGTAGACGACACAAGTAGACGAAAAACGTAGACGACACACGTAGAAGACACACGTAGACGTAACACCATAGACGACACACGTAGACTACACACGTAGACGACACACGTAGACGACACAAGTAGACGAAAAACCTAGACGAGACACGTAGACGACACACGTAGAAGACACACGTAGACGACACACGTAGAAGACCCACGTAGAAGACACACGTAGACGACACACGTAGACGACACAAGTAGATGAAAATCGTAGACGACACACATAGAAGACACACGTAGAAGACCCACGTAGACGACACACGTAGACGACACACGTAGACGACACACGTAGAAGACACACGTTTAAGACACAAGTAGACGACACACGTAGAAGACACACGTATACGACACACGTAGAAGACCCACGTAGAAGACCCACGTAGACGACACACGTAGACGACACACGTAGACGACACACGTAGACGACACACGTTTAAGACACAAGTAGACGACACACGTAGACGACACACGTAGACGACACACGTTTAAGACACAAGTAGACGACACACGTAGAAGACCCACGTAGACGACACACGTAGAAGACACACGTAGACGACACACGTAGAAGACACACGTAGAAGACACACGTAGACGTCACATGTAGAAGACACACGTAGAAGACACACGTAGAAGACACACATAGAAGACACACGTATACGACACACGTATACGACACACGTATACAACACACGTAGACGACACACGTAGAAGACCCACGTAGACGACACAAGTAGACGACACACATAGACGACACACGTAGAAGACACACGTAGAAGACACGTAGACGACACACGTAGATGACACACGTAGAAGACACACGTAGACGACACACGTAGACGACACAAGTAGACGACAAATGTAGAAGACACACATAGACGACAAACGTTTAAGACACACGTAGACAACACACGTAGAAGACACACGTAGACGACACACGTAGACAACACAAGTAGACGACACAAGTAGACGACACACGTAGACGTCACACGTAGAAGACACACGTAGAAGACACACGTAGAAGACACACGTAGAAGACACACGTATACGACACACGTATAAAACACACGTAGACGACACACGTAGACGACACAAGTAGACGACAAATGTAGAAGACACACGTAGACGACACACGTAGAAGACACACGTAGACAACACACGTAGACGACACACGTAGAAGACACACGTAGACGACACACGTAGACGACACAAGTAGACGACACAAGTAGACGACACACGTAGCAGACACACGTAAAAGACACACGTAGAAGACACACGTAGAAGACACACGTAGACGACACACGTAGCAGACACACGTAGAAGACACACGTAGAAGACACACGTATACGACACACGTAGACGACACATGTAGAAGACACACGTAGAAGACAGACGTAGACGACACACGTAGAAGACAGACATAGAAGACACAAGTAGACGACACACGTAGACGACACACATAGAAGACACACGTATACGACACACGTATACGACACACGTATACAACACACGTAGACGACACACGTAGAAGACCCACGTAGACGACACAAGTAGACGACACACATAGACGACACACGTAGAAGACACACGTAGAAGACACGTAGACGACACACGTAGATGACACACGTAGAAGACACACGTAGACGACACACGTAGACGACACAAGTAGACGACAAATGTAGAAGACACACATAGACGACAAACGTTTAAGACACACGTAGACAACACACGTAGAAGACACACGTAGACGACACACGTAGACAACACAAGTAGACGACACAAGTAGACGACACACGTAGACGTCACACGTAGAAGACACACGTAGAAGACACACGTAGAAGACACACGTAGAAGACACACGTATACGACACACGTATAAAACACACGTAGACGACACACGTAGACGACACAAGTAGACGACAAATGTAGAAGACACACGTAGACGACACACGTAGAAGACACACGTAGACAACACACGTAGACGACACACGTAGAAGACACACGTAGACGACACACGTAGACGACACAAGTAGACGACACAAGTAGACGACACACGTAGCAGACACACGTAAAAGACACACGTAGAAGACACACGTAGAAGACACACGTAGACGACACACGTAGCAGACACACGTAGAAGACACACGTAGAAGACACACGTATACGACACACGTAGACGACACATGTAGAAGACACACGTAGAAGACAGACGTAGACGACACACGTAGAAGACAGACATAGAAGACACAAGTAGACGACACACGTAGACGACACAAGTAGACGAAAAACGTAGACGACACACGTAGAAAACACACGTAGACGTAACACCATAGACGACACACGTAGACTACACACGTAGACGACACACGTAGACGACACACGTAGACGACACACGTAGACGACACAAGTAGACGACAAACCTAGACGAGACACGTAGACGACACACGTAGAAGACACACGTAGACGACACACGTAGAAGTCCCACGTAGAAGACACACGTAGACGACACAAGTAGATGAAAATCGTAGATGACACACATAGAAGACACACGTAGACGTAACACCATAGAAGACACACGTAGACGACACATGTAGACGACAAATGTAGACGACACACGTAGACGACACAAGTAGACGACAGATGTAGACGACACACGTAGACGACACACGTAGACGACACACGTAGACGACACACGTAGATGACACACGTAGAAGACACACGTAGACGACACACGTAGACGACACACGTAGACGACACACGTAGAAGACACACGTAGACGACAAATGTAGAAGACACACGTAGAAGACACACGTAGAAGACACACGTAGACGACACACGTAGACGACACAAGTAGACGACAAATGTAGAAGACACACATAGACGACAAACGTTTAAGACACACGTAGACGACACACGTAGAAGACACACGTAGACGACACACGTAGACAACACAAGTAGACGACACAAGTAGACGACACAAGTAGACGACACACGTAGACGTCACACGTAGAAGACACACGTAGAAGACACACGTAGAAGACACACGTATACGACACACGTATAAAACACACGTATAAAACACACGTAGACGACACACGTAGACGACAAATGTAGAAGACACACGTAGAAGACACACGTAGACGACACACGTAGACGACACACGTAGACGACACACGTAGAAGACACACGTAGACGACACACGTAGACGACACACGTAGACGACACACGTAGACGACACACGTAGAAGACACACGTAGAAGACACACGTAGAAGACACACGTAGAAGACACACGTATACGACACACGTAGAAGACACACGTAGAAGACACACGTATACGACACACGTAGACGACACACGTAGACGACACACGTAGAAGACAGACGTATACGACACACGTAGAAGACACACGTAGAAGACACACGTAGAAGACACACATATACGACACGCATAGAAGATAC
Source organism: Oncorhynchus gorbuscha (assembly GCF_021184085.1). NCBI lineage: Eukaryota > Metazoa > Chordata > Actinopteri > Salmoniformes > Salmonidae > Oncorhynchus > Oncorhynchus gorbuscha. The sequence continues at coordinate 71,371,134 of NC_060181.1, forward strand.
GCGTAGACGACACACGTAGACGTAACACCATAGAAGACACACGTAGACGACATACGTAGACGACACACGTAGAAGACAGACGTAGAAGACACAAGTAGACGACACACGTAGACGACACAAGTAGACGAAAAACGTAGACGACACACGTAGAAAACACACGTAGACGACACACGTAGACGACACAAGTAGACGACAAACCTAGACGAGACACGTAGACGACACACGTAGAAGACACACGTAGACGACACACGTAGAAGACCCACGTAGAAGACACACGTAGACGACACACGTAGAAGACACACGTAGAAGACACGTAGACGACACACGTAGATGACACACGTAGAAGACACACGTAGACGACACACGTAGACGACACAAGTAGACGACAAATGTAGAAGACACACATAGACGACAAACGTTTAAGACACACGTAGACGACACACGTAGAAGACACACGTAGACGACACACGTAGACAACACAAGTAGACGACACAAGTAGACGACACACGTAGACGTCACACGTAGAAGACACACGTAGAAGACACACGTAGAAGACACACGTAGAAGACACACGTATACGACACACGTAGACGACACACGTAGACGACACAAGTAGACGACAAATGTAGAAGACACACGTAGACGACACACGTAGAAGACACACGTAGACAACACACGTAGACGACACACGTAGAAGACACACGTAGACGACACACGTAGACGACACAAGTAGACGACACAAGTAGACGACACACGTAGCAGACACACGTAAAAGACACACGTAGAAGACACACGTAGAAGACACACGTAGACGACACACGTAGCAGACACACGTAGAAGACACACGTAGAAGACACACGTATGCGATACACGTAGACGACACATGTAGAAGACACACGTAGAAGACAGACGTAGACGACACACGTAGAAGACACACATATACGACACGCATAGAAGATACGCGTAGACGACACACGTAGACGTAACACCATAGAAGACACACGTAGACGACATACGTAGATGACACACGTAGAAGACAGACGTAGAAGACACAAGTAGACGACACACGTAGACGACACAAGTAGACGAAAAACGTAGACGACACACGTAGAAAACACACGTAGACGTAACACCATAGACGACACACGTAGACGACACACGTAGACGACACACGTAGACGACACAAGTAGACGACAAACCTAGACGAGACACGTAGACGACACACGTAGAAGACACACGTAGACGACACACGTAGAAGACCCACGTAGAAGACACACGTAGACGACACAAGTAGATGAAAATCGTAGACGACACACATAGAAGACACACGTAGACGTAACACCATAGAAGACACATGTAGACGACACATGTAGACGACAAATGTAGACGACACACGTAGACGACACAAGTAGACGACAGATGTAGACGACACACGTAGACGACACACGTAGAAGACACACGTAGAAGACACACGTAGACGACAAATGTAGAAGACACACGTAGAAGACACACGTAGAAGACACACATAGAAGACACACGTAGACGACACACGTAGACGACACAAGTAGACGACAAATGTAGAAGACACACATAGACGACAAACGTTTAAGACACACGTAGACGACACACGTAGAAGACACACGTAGACGACACACGTAGACAACACAAGTAGACGACACAAGTAGACGACACACGTAGACGTCACACGTAGAAGACACACGTAGAAGACACACGTAGAAGACACACGTAGAAGACACACGTATACGACACACGTATAAAACACACGTATAAAACACACGTAGACGACACACGTAGACGACAAATGTAGAAGACACACGTAGACGACACACGTAGAAGACACACGTAGACGACACACGTAGACGACACACGTAGAAGACACACGTAGACGACACACGTAGAAGACACACGTAGACGACACACGTAGACGACACACGTAGACGACACACGTAGACGACACAAGTAGACGACACACGTAGAAGACACACGTAGAAGACACACGTAGAAGACACACGTAGAAGACACACGTATACGACACACGTATACGACACACGTATACGACACACGTAGAAGACACACGTATACGACACACGTATACGACACACGTAGACGACACACGTAGACGACACACGTAGAAGACAGACGTATACGACACACGTAGAAGACACACGTAGAAGACACACATATACGACACGCATAGAAGACACACGTAGACGACACACGTAGACGACACAAGTAGACGAAAATCGTAGACGACACACATAGAAGACACACGTAGACGTAACACCATAGAAGACACACGTAGACGACACATGTAGATGACAAATGTAGACGACACACGTAGACGACACAAGTAGACGACAGACGTAGACGACACACGTAGACGACACACGTAGAAGACACACGTAGACGACACACGTAGATGACACACGTAGACGACACACGTAGACGACACACGTAGACGACACACGTAGACGACACACGTAGAAGACACACGTAGACGACAAATGTAGAAGACACACGTAGAAGACACACGTAGAAGACACACGTAGAAGACACACGTAGAAGACACACGTAGACGACACACGTAGACGACACACGTAGACGACACACGTAGACGACACACGTATACGACACACGTAGAAGACACACGTAGACGACACACGTAGACGACACACAAAGAAGACACGCGTAGAAGAGACACGTAGACGGCAAATGTAGAAGAGACACGTAGACAACACACGTAGACGACACACGTAGACGACACAAGTAGACGACAAATGTAGAAGACACACGTAGACGACACACGTTTAAGACACACGTAGTCACACACTGATAAACAACGGAATCCACACAGTGGAACGCTCACACTCATCAATGCAAACAGTAATAGCCCACTACTGCGCATGCTAATATGTAGCATTAGCTTAGCAGTTAGCAGTTCTCAGTCGTCGCATCATCGTGAACAAGATCATGTTGTCACTATACACATAACAAATTCAGAGCTATCAATATATAATGCTTGTGGGAATATGTTCAAGTATGTGTGTGTTTGTTTTGTGTTTGTGCATGCTTTTGTCAAGTGTGTTTTTCTATTCTAAGCCTATGCTGTAGAATTATAGCTCCCCCCAGTACACACAGTCACACACAAAAATGATAGATGAACCTTTTTACCATGTAGATTTACAGGGGAGAAAGCTGTTATACAGGCAGGCTCAGTTAAAAGCAGACCGAGTGGCCCTTCTCTCCCCTTCTCTGCCCTTCTCTCCCTCTGACAATGGCCCTGATTTAAGATCGTGGAGATGTAGGGCCTAAGATTGTAATAGATCTGCAGCTGATAACTAAGGACTGGATTATTCAAGTGCAGTGAAGCAGTGATCATAAATCCAACCTGTGTCTCAAACTGCACCCTATGCCCTGTGTGGTGCACTACTTCCTTTTTTTTACCAAAGCCCTGTGGGTTTCCATATGGGCCCTGGTCAAAGGTAGTGCACCATATAGGGAAAAGGGTGCCATTTGGCCTGCAGTCCCAACTCTCTCTCTGAGCCGTATGCACTATACTATACTTTCCTGCCTGCTCTCCCTGTATAACACCATTACTGTCATGGGATACAACGTGGCAATAGCCTGGTTGAATTTATGTTGTCTTTGTGTGTGGGGTTGTGATGAAGTTGGCTGTACTGCTGGTGGCTGTGAGTGCTAGTGTGTACGTATCTTGTGAATTGGGGGATTAAATGTTGATATCTTTCTTGCTCGTACTTGTGCTGCTCATCAGTTAAACCAAATGGAATAATGCATGATTTGAACGAACGCAAAGGACATTTCAGTCCTTATACAGCCCCGATAAGACATCCCTTACCCCCTGACGTATAGCAGTGTATGTGGGCAGCAGGTAGCGTAGCGGATAGAGTGCTGGGCCAGTAACCGAAAGGATGCGATGGTTCGAATCTCCGACCCGACGAGATGAAAAATCTGTCGATCTGCTCTTGAGCAAGGCACTTAACCCTAATTGCTCCAGGGATGCCGTCAATAATGGCTGATCCCTGGCCGTGACCCCACTCTCTGAAGGTGTCTCACAGATATGCAAAAAACACACTTCCATTTCACAGCACACACTTGTACATATGTGAGACAGGACAAATATAGGCACCCCCTATGGTTCAAATGTATTAGAATATATGGTCTCCCTGTGTGCCTGAGTCCCTGTGTGTGTTCCCCAGGAGGCTCTGATCATGGCTAGCATGGAGCACCCCCACCTGGTCCGTCTCCTGGGGGTCTGCCTGAGCCCCACCATCCAGCTGGTCACCCAGCTCATGCCCCACGGCTGTCTGCTCGACTACGTCCATGAACACAAGGACAACATCGGCTCCCAGCTGTTGCTCAACTGGTGTGTTCAGATCGCCAAGGTAGGACTCACCTGTTAAGGTTAAAACTTGTATGGGGGTTCGAGCACCATCAGCCACTTTCTGTCTGTGCCCCTGTTTCATAGGTATCTACTACTATACAAACCCACTGTGACTGTTCTGTCATTCAAATGATCAAATACGAAAAGGTGATAAGAAGGTCAAACATATCGCTATGGAATATCCATTTACCATTATATGCATGTTTGAGGGAGTTTTGAAATCCCTCTCGCAGCCTTTACAGTAACCGTCACCCCACTGTGTTGCAATGGAGTCTGGGTATACACTGAGTATACAAAACACTATGAACACCTGCACTCTCTCTCTCTGGGTATACACTGAGTATACAAAACACTATGAACACCTGCACTCTCTCTCTGGGTATACACTGAGTATACAAAACATTATGAACACCTGCACTCTCTCACTCTCTCTCTCTCTGGGTATACACTGAGTATACAAAACACTATGAACACCTGCACTCTCTCACTCTCTCTCTCTCTCTGGGTATACACTGAGTATACAAAACACTATGAACACCTACACTCTCTCACTCTCTCTCTGTGGGTATACACTGAGTATACAAAACACTATGAACACCTGCACTCTCTCTCTCTGGGTATACACTGAGTATACAAAACACTATGAACACCTGCACTCTCTCACTCTCTCTCTCTGTGGGTATACACTGAGTATACAAAACACTATGAACACCTGCACTCTCTCTCTCTCTGGGTATACACTGAGTATACAAAACACTATGAACACCTGCACTCTCTCACTCTCTCTCTCTCTGGGTATACACTGAGTATACAAAACACTATGAACACCTGCACTCTCTCACTCTCTCTCTCTCTGTGGGTATACACTGAGTATACAAAACACTATGAACACCTGCACTCTCTCTCTCTCTCTCTGGGTATACACTGATTATACAAAACACTATGAACACCTGCACTCTCTCACTCTCTCTCTCTGGGTATACACTGAGTATACAAAACACTATGAACACCTACACTCTCTCACTCTCTCTCTCTGGGTATACACTGAGTATACAAAACACTATGAACACCTGCACTCTCTCACTCTCTCTCTCTGAGTATACAAAACACTATGAACACCTACACTCTCTCACTCTCTCTCTCTCTGGGTATACACTGAGTATACAAAACACTATGAACACCTGCACTCTCTCACTCTCTCTCTCTCTGGGTATACACTGAGTATACAAAACACTATGAACACCTACACTCTCTCACTCTCTCTCTCTCTGGGTATACACTGAGTATACAAAACACTATGAACACCTGCACTCTCTCACTCTCTCTCTCTGGGTATACAAAACACTATGAACACCTACACTCTCTCACTCTCTCTCTCTCTGGGTATACACTGAGTATACAAAACACTATGAACACCTACACTCTCTCACTCTCTCTCTCTCTCTGGGTATACACTGAGTATACAAAACACTATGAACACCTGCACTCTCTCACTCTCTCTCTCTCTGGGTATACACTGAGTATACAAAACACTATGAACACCTGCACTCTCTCACTCTCTCTCTCTGGGTATACACTGAGTATACAAAACACTATGAACACCTGCACTCTCACTCTCTCTCTCTCTGGGTATACACTGAGTATACAAAACACTATGAACACTTGCACTCTCTCACTCTCTCTCTCTCTGGGTATACACTGAGTATACAAAACACTATGAACACCTACACTCTCTCACTCTCTCTCTCTCTGGGTATACACTGAGTATACAAAACACTATGAACACCTACACTCTCTCACTCTCTCTCTCTCTGGGTATACACTGAGTATACAAAACACTATGAACACCTACACTCTCTCACTCTCTCTCTCTGGGTATACACTGAGTATACAAAACACTATGAACACCTGCACTCTCTCACTCTCTCTCTCTCTGGGTATACACTGAGTATACAAAACACTATGAACACTTGCACTCTCTCACTCTCTCTCTCTCTGGGTATACACTGAGTATACAAAACACTATGAACACCTGCACTCTCTCACTCTCTCTCTCTCTCTGGGTATACACTGAGTATACAAAACACTATGAACACCTGCACTCTCTCACTCTCTCTCTCTCTCTGGGTATACACTGAGTATACAAAACACTATGAACACCTACACTCTCTCACTCTCTCTCTCTCTGGGTATACACTGAGTATACAAAACACTATGAACACCTACACTCTCTCACTCTCTCTCTCTCTGGGTATACACTGAGTATACAAAACACTATGAACACCTACACTCTCTCACTCTCTCTCTGGGTATACACTGAGTATACAAAACACTATGAACACCTGCACTCTCTCACTCTCTCTCTCTGAGTATACAAAACACT